>NW_021621185.1:15487970-15490091 GCF_004785775.1 Grammomys surdaster
AGAGAGAGAGAGAGAGAGAGAGAGAGAGAGAGAGAGAGAGAGAGAGAAGTAGAGGCCGGCCATGACCACATGCAGAGAGGGGGGAGGGAAGGGAGGAAGGGAGAGGGGATGGCAAACCTGCAGGCTCAGGGTCAAGGGACCAAGAGAGAACAAGAGAGAGAGGAGGAGGCAAACAGCCCCTTTTATAGTGAGCAGGCCTACCTGGCTATTGCCAAGTAACTGTGGGGAGGAGCATACCTGGATTTTGCCAGGTGATTGTGGAAGTGGAGTTTAGGCAGATTACTAACAAGTCACATAAGGGCAATGGCCCAAGCCCCTCCACTTGTAGAGGACATGACCTGTGGTCACATAGACTCAAGATAGATCTCCATTTTAATAAGGTACCTAAAGTTCTGGAGGACTTAGCCAGTAAAATATCCTTCCCAGACACTCCTCCCTGCAGAAGATATTTAGCCTCAGGCCTGCCCTGAGAAGTAGGGTATGGTTTTACTCATCCACTTTCCACCATGACAATAAATGCCTTAAAAACATGGACTGCCTCTTTTTATAGAGATCCAGTATGGGGAGCCATGGAGAAGGTCTTTGCCTACAGAGCCATCATCTAATCTCCTATACAAGGCCTCTCTGTGCTCCCAGCCATGACTAAGCCCAAGCCCAAGCCAGCCCGCAGACCAAGCCAAGGATTCTCCCCTTACAGCATCCAGCCAGAGCTCACTCTTTTCCCACTCCATCCCGGGCTAGATCCAGCCCTTGGTCCCACTCCGTTCCCAGCTCTTCTTCCCAGTGGTGGCTGGGTGCCCAAGAGCCTGAGAACCAGATGGCCCCACCTCCCTGCAGACCCAGGGTCCCTAGGACCTCAGACTGAGCTTCCCCACGCCCCTGGAGCAGTGTCCCGCAGCTCCCTTACAGCCCGACACCTGCCCAGTGATGGTGTGGGGTAAGCACCATCAAAACTCCTGCATCCTGTCTCCCTGAGTGGCCTGAGCCCTGTGGTGGAGCAGACAGGGACCCCATTAACTGTATCCCCCCACACACACACTCTTGGCGATTCTAAATCCTTCTTCCTCTCTCCATCTCCTTGCCCTTGAATCGGAAAGCCCCACCTCTGTCTCCCTAACCATTGGCCACTGGCAACTTTAACAAACAGTTCTTAATTTAAATGGTAAACCTTTTGAGAATTGTGGTAGAATCTCTTTCATTAGCATATTATATTGTTCTACTTTATCATTAATTATGTTTATCTCCTTTATGCTTAATTTATAACTTAAATTACCATAGTTTGCATGGAAAGAAATGGTATGGGTAGAGTTCAGTACTGACTATGGCATCAGGCCCTCTGGGGCTTGGATGAAAGGGGCTACTGTCATTCTAATTTTGTTCCCCTCCTCGGATCCTCCATCTTTGCCCCAGGGAACTGGAGTTCCCTTCTCCTCCCAATCTCCATTTCTAATCTCCCCCCCCCCCCCCATGCGGCTTGCTTTAGTTGAGGGGTGTCATCCAAGGTGAGGCCAACAGGCTGAGTGCCTATGCCTTTCTCCTTGTCTTCCTGCTTTCATAGTCACTCTGAGAACAGCTGAAGCTAGCCTGCAAGAGGAAGGTGGATATGCAAGACATTTAAGCCGAGCCAACCCAGTTAAAGCCATTTGAGCAGGCACAACTGGGTCCAGAAGAACTGTCCATCTGAGGCTAGCTCAGATGACCACCAGACAGACTTGACTCTGCACAAGACAAATGCCTATTGTGTGTATACTGAGGTTTTATGGTTGCTTGTAATGGTAGCCATTACTGTGACAACAGATGGCTGACTCATCTGAAAAAGGATATATCCACTTATCTAGCTGTTGTAAGAGCATTTAGGTAGCCCTCTAAGGAAATCAGATTATATATAAGAGCACTGACTGCTCTTAACAGAGCCATCATCTAATCTCCTATACGAGGCCTCTCTGTGCCAGAGAGGTCCTGAGTTCAATTCCCAGCAATCACATGGTGGCTCACAACCATCTGTAATGGGATATGATCCCCTCTTTTGGTGTGTCTAAGACAGCAACAGTGTACGCACATACATTAAATAAATAAATAAATATAAAAATATTTACTATAATATATATAATATACATACAT
>NW_021621185.1:15495091-15509031 GCF_004785775.1 Grammomys surdaster
AGACCTCACAGTTCCACCTTTCCTGATACCAGACTGCACAAGCTCACAAACACACCGGGGTATTAATTGGTAAGGAGTTTCCAATTGGTGGGAGGAACCCTGGATGCCCAGTTAGGGTCTGGCCAACCTTCCCTGGGCTAAGGGGTTGGCTTTTCATTGCCCTGGTCCATATGACTGGCCTCTAGCTGAACTACGACCTAGGACATTGGCCATTGGGTGATTTCCCCCTCAGAAATAGCTCCCAGCCCCTCCCCAGCTCTCGCAGATCCGCCGGAAATCCTAGTACCAGGTGAGCTATTTTCTGCCAGACTAGCTCCACAGAGGCCCCTAGATATTCTCGTGATGACCTGATTATCTAGCCTGAGCATGATTTTTCATTGCCAGCTTTTCTTTCAGAACACCAACTGATAGCTCAGTAAAAGCCGTCACCCAATGGGTACCACATTGTCTTTGACTGTATTGACAGACACCCCACTGGGTTGTCTACTGAAAAACCTCAAATCTCTAAAATTAACGCCTGATTTGAGGCCTTCCAAATTGATACACCTCTGCAATAAGGTCTGGATTTGATATCCTCTAGATAATGGACTAAAGTAGCCACGTAATGGCACACTAGACCTGACTATTTTAAGAGGTCTTAACACATACTGCCAGCAGTCTGGTAAATGGAAACAAATCCCCTATGCTTGAGCATTTATCTACCTTCATTATACTCTTTCCATGTGTTCTGCCTGTTTCCCCCTCCCAGACCATCTGCTCACCCTACTACTTTGCCACCTCCGTTCTCTCTTGTGGAACTTTGCTGACCACCATCTACCTCGACCACACATTGTCTCCTGTCCACTGCCTGTCAACATTGGAGACCAAGTGCTTCTCTCCCCTCCAGATCATTGGCCCTCACCTCTCTCTCCCAAATGACAGGGTCCTTTTAAGGTAATCCTCTTGACCCCTACAGCTGCTAAACTTGAAGGACTCCCTCATTGGGTCCACTTATCTCACCTTAAGCCTTTCATTCCTCCCACTTAGTTACATTTTTAGGGGTGTGCCTTTCACCCATTCCTTTTTGGTAGTGCCTACATGTCCTGTCCCCTTATTAGGAAGAGATATTTTAGCTAAGTTGGGAGCTTCTATTTTCTTTGCTCCACCAATTCACTTAAGCCCAAGCTCCCCAGCAGTTCCTCTGCTCCTCCTTTTAGCAAATCACCCTACTAACACTATGTTGTTTCCCTTATCAGCTTCTCAGGTGGACCCCCGAGTTTGGGACGTCCAGAACCCCTCTCTTGCTAAACATCATTCTCCCGTTTTTTGTCCAGTTACTGGACTCTGCCAGGTACATCTGCCAAGCCCAATACCCTCTTTCTCTCCAAAGCCTCAGGGGACTTAAGCCTATCATTGCTGACCTCTTAAGGAAAAAACTCCTTCGACCTACCTCTTCCCCTTTTAACACCCCTATACTGGCAGTTAAGAAACTTAATGGTACCTATTGACTGGTTTAAGATCTCAGGCACATTAACTCTGCCGTAGTTCCCCCCATCCTGTTGTAGCTAACCCTTATATGCTTCTCTCTACTATCCCCTCAGGGACTTATCATTTTTCAGTCCTAGATCTCAAGAATGCATTTTTCTCTATCCCTCTAGACACCCAGTCACAGGACATATTTGCCTTTACTTGGACAGATCCTGACACCCACTTTTCTACCCAACTTACCTAGACTGTTCTACCTCAGGGATTCCAGGACAGCCCACATCTGTTAGGACAGGCCCTGGCTTCTGACTTAATCTCTTTATCTCTCCCTAGATCTAAGATTGTACTTTACATAGATGATGTTCTTCTCTGTAGCCCTTCCCTAGAAATTAGTCAAGCTGACACAGCTGCTCTTCTAAATTTCCTTTCCAGTCGGGGCTACAGGGTCTCACCTTCTAAAGTCCAACTGTCCACTCCTCAAGTCACCTATTAGGGACTAGAAATAACCTCAACCCACAAGGCTATTACCTTAGATAGAAAAAACCTGATTCAGTCTCTAACTGTTCCTTCTACAAAGGAATAGATTCTATCATTCCTAGGAGTGGCTAGCTTTTTGCGTTCCTGGGTTCCTTCTTTTTCTCTACTTTCTCGACTCTTATATGAAGCAGCATTAGGCCCCACCCACGAATCTCTTCTCAAACCTGTCACTAAGCCCTTCCAAAGGCTCCAACAAGCTCTCCTTAAGGCCCCAGCCTTACATCTCCTGGACCTGACTCGTCCTTTTTCCCCTCTACATAACTGAAAAAAGAGGGATTTGCCCTTGGAGCCTTAGATCACCAACTGGGACCATTTTTTACACCAGTAACATACTTGTCAAAAAGACTAGATCCAACCATCCAGGGATGGGCACCTTGTACTTGTACCTTAGCAGCTGCTGAACTCCTTATTCAAGAATCAAAGAAACTAACCCTAAGATCACCTATAACTGTCCTTTCTTCTCACAACCTGTCACAGCTCCTAACTTATAAAGACTTACAGACTCTACATCCCTGCAGGGTTCTTTCTCTTCAGGTAGCCCTAATAGAAGACTCCACTCTCACCCTTCAATCATGCCCACCTTTTAATATTTCCAATCTTCTTCCCCGACCTAACACTGACTACTCTTTATCTCACTCCTGTACTGAAACCTTAGAAGAACTATTACCTCATCCTTCACACATACAGTAGGGCACATTGCCTCAAGCCACCTTTACCTGGTATACAGATGGAAGCTCCTTTCTTCATGAAGGGGTCAGGAAAGCTGGCTATGCAATAGTGTCAGACACCAAGGTGGTAGAGGCACAGGCCCTTTCTGCTCATATCACCAACTCTTTCATCCTAACAGCCAAGTGCTGTCTTATTTCGTTAAGACCCACCTACAGCCTACTCCTGAGAACTTAAGTTTCCTAAAATCTATCACTGCTTCTTGCAAAATCTGTCAGATGTCAGATCCCAACTCAAGGTATCATAACACCCCTTTACCACCCATCCTGGAACTGACTGGCAACTTGACTTTACCCACATGCCTGATGTAAAATGTGTCAAGTACCTCCTGGTCTTGGTGGACACCTTCTCAGGCTGGGTAGAGGCTTTTCCCACAACTAACAAAAGGGCTCCGACAGTCTCTGATCTCCTCCTCAGAGAGATCATCCCCCGTTTTGGTGTCTCCACCTTGCTCCAGTCAGACAATGGGCCTGAATTTACTTCCTAAGTTTCTCAGACTCTATCTAAGGCCCTAGACATCCCCTGGCATTTTCATATCCCCTATCATCCTCAATCTTCAGGTAAGGCAGAGAGAACCAACCACTCTTTAAAAACCACTCTTGTCAAGCTGTCACAGGAACTTCACCTTGACTGGGTAAAACTCCTACCTCTGGCTCTTTTCAGACTACGAGCCCTTCCCAAGCGACCTCTCCTCATTTCACCTTTTGAACTCATGTATGGAAGTCCAGTCCTAACTCCTGGTCTTTCACCTAAATGTTCCCTCTCCCTCTCTGCTCAGGACCTGTAAAGTGAGTGCTAGTGGTGCCTTCCGCTACAAAAACAACTAACATGAACATTGCTGTGATATGGGACATGCTTGCTTTTCCTTGCCCACTACAAACTCTAGCCACCAGAGACACTGGGCAGCAACTTCTGAGCTAGCAGGAAGTCCCGCCCTACTGCCGCTGCTGCTCAACTCCCTACTAGCCATACGATACAGTTTTCTTATTCTGGTCCTATGTGGGGCAGTGGGCTATGAGAAAGCCAGAAAGCTTGGTAGAAATCTTCGAAGCCCCGGAAACCTCGGCCTGGAAAGGGTCACAGGACGGGAGGTTGCTTCAGATTTCCCACGCTGATGGCCCTCTTAGCTTCCGCTTCCCACAAAGAGACCCGTGACTCTTATCACGTAGGATAGAACCTCCAATGGTAGGTATTGGGAAGGCTAGGGAGCGGCTGGGCAGTAGCAGAGTTAGCGTGAAGGATGACGAAAACTGCCAAGAGAATGGAGGAGAGGGGGGCTTGTGGAGGGCACATGGCCTGGGCAGTTGTCATTAGGTCATGAATGTCCTCCCAGGAGATCTTGTTGTTCCTCTGGGCGTGGTGTTTCCTCTGCCTTCTCCTCCTCTTCCTTGGATTTTGGTCCGTCAGTGAGAGGCGGGCCATCTTCTTGGTTGGCGGGGTGGTGTCGGACATTTCTGGCAGGGACCCAGATAGGCTTGGGTTGGTCCTGTGGGAAGACACAAGCAAAACCCCTCCCGGTTGTAAGGAGGGGGTCTGGTCCCTTCCAAATTCTATCCAAAGGGTCTCGCCATCGTACCAGGATAGGGGGAGCTAGCTTTGGTGTGTGCCAATGGAGGAAAATAGGGGGGTATCTGGAGGTTTTGTAGATGTTGAATATGTTTAGGGTAGCCAGGGCCATCATCAATTGTACGTTAGGGGGATAGGTGGTGGTTTGTTGTCTCAGGAGTTGGGCTTTCAGGGTCTGGTGTGTTCTTTCTATTATTCCTTGCGCCGCTGTGGCGGCCTTTTTTAAATTTTCCCCACATTTGGTGCATCCAACGTGGAGCACAGACACCCATGGACTTCAAGGACTGGGCCACCCCAGTCTGCTACAGAACGCAGCCGAGCTTCCCGCCGCCTTGTCCAGTGCTGTGAGAAATCGATTCAGTGAAGATTCCGCGCTTCTCCCATGCTGACTAAAGCTACAGCTGCTTAATCGCTCACTTAGAAGATCTCTGTGTTCCAGCCACGAGGACCCACATCTCCAAACAAGCTGGCCAGGTCGCCGAGTCTGCTAAGCAAGTACAGTCTCTCCCACGGGTGCTGCTAGGGCCTCTTTCTTCTTCCCCTATCCCTCTTCTTGGCTGTGGGCTGTCCGACATGAGCCCACATGCCCCCCCCCCCCCAAGGGCTTGAGACCAATCGGTCCCTGGCTGCCCCGGAGCACAGGGGATCCCCAACCCCTTTCATTTTCTCGGCAGTGGGTTGTCCGACGTGCCCCAAGAGCTCTGCATCCCCGTGGAACCTGAGTGAAAATTCCCCATGCTGGGCGGGGCCCCGCCGTGCTCGCCTGGTGTCGCAGGGAATAAACTCAGCCAAGATCCCGTGTACTCCTGCCCTGCTGGCCAACTGCGTCACGGCAGACACACAGACACACAACACAACAGAGATTCACGCCCGCGCGTGCCCACGCATGGGCCTACATCGTTCCCTACAGGTGGTAGAGGATCCGGACAAAGCCAGCTCCAAGAGTATCCCCCGCTGGCGTCCGCCAAGACCCTCTCCATGGAACCGATCTCAACGACACACCATGACATACCTGATCCCAAGTAGCCTAATGCTTGCTACCTCTTTACAGACATCCCCCTGCTGGGGTGCCGCTTCTCTGTAGTGATTATTCTACAGGTGCTCCCACAAGTCCAACAGAGACTTATAGAGCCTCCTGGAACCTGCCTAGGATGCCATGCTGTCTTCTTACAGCCACACCGCCTGACTGCAGAGTCCAGAGACACGCTGAGATCCAGAGACACATGCCAAGATCCAGAGATGCTGAGTCCTGTGGACAGATTCAGACCTTCCAGCTATAAATGAACTCTTTTGCCAAAGTCAAATAACTAAAGTTACATGTTAGTGAGGAAAATGTAATGTCTATCTAGACTAGTCAGATATTACTACCCTCAAACTGTATCACATAAATTCAATCGATTCAATGATCCCTTACCTTCCCTACTCCCCACCCACTCCCCTTTACCCTGTGACGTAATTATGCTAATACCTCTGGCCTACATAGTGCTTTCTTTCGACTTCCTCATCCAAAATTTTCACAGTGACCCCCCTTTTTTAAAAAAAGTAAAGGGAGGAGATGTGGGACTGTATAAGGGTATCCTGGGTCATGGTTGAGCAGGTACTTAGAACCCCGAGATTCTCCGTGGAATTCTGCGTGAGAACTCCCATCATCTAGGATCCTGAAAACAGTCACATTTCCATAGAGTCACATAGGCCAGGCTTTAGGCCTCAGGCCCTAGAGATTTACATACTAATGAAGGCCAGAGGGCAGAGCAAATTAAACATTCCTCCCCCAGATCCTCCCCTAATCCTCCCCCTTCTCCCTCCCTATATAACTCGGGACTGCCCTGAGTTTTGAAGGGGTACGCCTAGATCCATCTATTATCCGTTATGACAATAAATCTTTTTAGAACCAAGGACTTCTTCGTGTTACTGGGGCCCACCGCCGCCAAGGCCCTTAGGCCGCTGGAATCATAGGATCCTCTTCCCTGATGTGGGACCCGCCACGGCCTTTTTTAAATTTTCCCCACAGTCCTAGCCAAATGTTTCTTTGCTAATACAAAAATGTGCTTTTCTCTACCTACACAACTCGCCAAAGTTACTTAAGACAGGATAGGAAAGGCTCTGTCTTAATAGATTTTTACTACTGCTATTGAATTCTATTCACTTACAACCAATCCTTATGGCTCTCAATCTTGTCAGAAGTCTGCTAACAGTATTTTTTAAGTTTATGGCCGACAGAATTCCCAAAGCCTCTAACAGTTGACCCAAGATGGTTTCAGAAGACTTGGACACCAGACACCTAGAAGATACAGCCTGGATTGTATGTGATGATATAGTCACTAACAAACGCAGTGGGCTAGACTGGATGCTCTGAGTCAAATGACTTGGCTAAACCAAGGTAAGTCATTTCTCATGTCACGCATATCCATTCCACAGAAAAAAGCCCTGCGTTTTCTGAGCTTGTAAGCCAAACTGACTTCACCCAAGAGACTATGGAAACCATCGGAACTGTTGGCTAGTGGACTCTGTCATTTTTTAAAAATAATATATAACTGGTAGATTGTTGTTTACTCTTTCTCAGACTTCTGACTACACTGACATCTAAGCTTCCACAGATATTATCTGTTACCTCATCACCTAAACTCAGTTGCCATCAATTAAATGCTCTATATTTCCTCTTCTCACTATCCCACTGTCCTAAATTATCTGAGCTCCTATAAACTTGCTTAACTCTAAAATATTCCACTATACAATCCAACAAAGGTTCATCGTAGAGACTGCTTGTGTTGTTAACTCATGCTGTTATCTGTTTTGTAAATTTATAAGCTATAGGAAACTCACTCATATCTACCTCTCATGGAACAAATAGATGCCATCCAGATAAGTAAAGGTCCCACTCACTACCTATAACAAAGGGTGGGATCCCTCTGGGTTTCAAATGTACATCTTAAAAAAAAATTCTTTCTCCAAGTGTTCTTAATCTTATTTCCTACATCTTGTCAAGTCCAGGTACATCCAGAACAGCTCCAGAGAAGCAACCTCCAGATGCTCCATCTCCTGTCACACACACAGCTGCTTCTACTGGACCTGTTCCTTCTGACCTATTCTCAGATGGCTCGCTCCATAGACCCTGGACAGCAGGAAACAGCCAGCTCTCCTAAGACCAGACAAACAACCCCCATACCCATTCTTCTAGGTTCCCCCTAAAGACACGTCACCCCCAATGCCAGCAGGAAGTAGCCAGAGTTCATGATGACCCTGTTCCTGCTTCGCCGTCACCTCTTTCTAATTTTTCTTTTTAATTAAACCAAAATGTGGGAATGTTAGTATTCTGTCTAAACTCCACCTCCACAGTTATCTGGCAACACCCAGGTATGTTCCTCCCCACAGTTACCTGGCAACAGCTAGGTAGGCGTGCCCACTATAAAAGGGGCTGCTTGCCTCCTCCTCTCTCTCTTACTCTCTTACTCTCTTACTCTCTTGCCTCTAGCTTCTCCTCACCCTTCCTCCCTTCCCTCTCTCCACGTGATCATGGCTGGCCTCCACTTCTTTCTCTCTCTTCTTTCTCCACCATCTTCTCCCGTTTCTCTACCTTTGCCCTCTGCCCTGAATAAACCCCCTCCCCTTTAGAACCGTTTGGTCTGGTGTTGTCTGTTCCAAGCTGTGCACCGAAGTCTAACACCTGCCCTGTCACTCTGCTTGTAGGTGAGGCTCGTCTTCAAGCAGGCTGAGTAGGCATCTGGAGGTTTTGCCTGCTCCAGGGCCCCAGCCCACTGATAAGTGGAGTTCTAGGTTAGAGCTCTTTCAGGTCCAAATAAGCAAGTTCTAGAAAAGGGAGTCAGTGTGCATGTGAGAGCTGTGTAGGGTTGTGTGCCCAGTGACAGATTAACTACAAACCGACGGCCATCACCTGCCTTATCTTTGCCCTCAGCAGATGTGTTCTACAATGAAGTCTCATGAGCTACATTACTCTCAAACTGAGTAAGCAATCTCACACCACCACCTGTCATCCTTAGGCAACAGTGGATTAATCTATAAGTAGCACCGTTCTTTTTCTCCCTTTACTGTAGCTGTGGGAACCTCCATCGTGATGAGTTACTACTCACACCTTCCTCCTTGGCCAGGAGCATCTTTCTGCAGGATTGACGTTGAAATGTCTATAATTGCACGGGTTCCTGGAAGAGCCAGAGTGTAAATAGTATACTTCCCAGTCCACAGGAAGGCTGGCACCTCTGTGGTGGTGGTCTGTGGTGGTAGGTAGAATAGATAAAGGGAAATATTGAAGCCGCTCTGCACCAGGTAGACACACTGGTCCTAGGTACTTGAAACCTCAAGCACTGCACACACTGATTTGCCTCCCCAGTTTTCTTCTACCCACCTTTCCCTTTTCCTGTTCCTGCAAGCACAGCGATTGGCAGAGCAGAGCTCTCACCAAGTACGCTTAAGACATTAACAAGCTCTGGTCCTCCCCCTTCACATTCGGATTTTTAAAGCAGGTGAACCCGGTAAAGGCAAGAAAGGCTAAGCCGAAATCGCTTCTCTGAGTTGCAAAGCAGAGGACTTCTGTGCAGCAGCTCTACGCGTCTGCTGTGTCTGTCCAGCGTTGTCATAATCCCTGGATGGTTACTGCTCACGCAAAGTAATTGGACCTCTGGAGGGATTAACTCAAGTCTAGTTCTGGTTAGCAAAAGGCAGCCCAGAGCTGGAAGAGCCCCTGGCAGAGATCTTTGGACTACATTAAGTATTTGCAGGTGTTGAAACATGAGCAATCCAATCATTGAAAAGTAAGGAAACTGCTAAACCCACCCCCAACATGCATGCACACATTACTGTGTCTACCGGGATAAGCTGGAGAAGGCTCCTGCAATACTGAGTCTACCCGGGTAAGCTGGGGAAGGCTCCTGCAAGGAGGAGCTACAGTGGGTCCTTGGATTCACACTCCTTATTTCCTTTATATAGCATCTGAGGGCTTATGTCAGCCAGAAAAACAAACAGAACCCCCCCTCCCTATCCCAGCATCTCAGCACTGCTGAGGGGATTTAACACCACACTGAAGAGTCAATCACGAGGAACATCTATTTTCTTTCTTCCTCCCTTCATCCCCATTTTTAGGTCAGAATTATCATCAGACATTGACTTTGCTTAAAAGTGGAAACAGCTCCAAGTTTTGTTTGGTTGGTTTTTTTTTTCCTAACAAGTAACCTGAAATGAAGCACTGGTAATTGGCAGTCTTCCCACCCCACTCAGGCCCAGTTCATCTTCTTTTAAACCCCTAATTTACTCCTCGGGAGGTCAGGAGGGATGAAACTCAGGTGACTTTTGGTGCTCAATTTTCCCATCAATGTTCTAAGTGGTGCAGGACAGAGGCAGGGCACGGATAAGTGCTGGCTTTGAGACAGGGGTCATGGGCTCAGGCTGGCGCTGGTGGGACAGGGCCATTGCTGCCACTTAAGGGACCATCAGGAGCAGGCACTAAGCTGTCTGCGAGGAGATAGGGGTGAGGGGTTGTGGCAGCCATCTGTTAGGTGTGTGCAGACATTCTTGGAAGTTGAACAGGATGGAGAAGGTAGCACTTACCAGAAATGACTTTCAGGAAGGGGATGGGGTCAGCTGGGAAGCTGTCTGAGGGTGAAGGGGAACACTGGGGCTATTGTGGGTCCTTTGAGGAAGTTGGGAGGCAGTGCTGCTTGTCTGAGCAGAGGACTAAGAACGGCTTATACCAGCCGATGAGGATGGAGTCTGCTGCTAGGATTTGCTCTTCTTCCCCCAGAACTGCTCATTCATCCCGGATGGATGTCTCTGTCACTGAGCTGAAGGGATTCCAGTTGTCCAGGTCATCCTTAGGCTTGAGGTGTCCTGGCCTGAAGTTGTGTGGTGGAAAGTGGAGAGCAGAACTCACGAAGTCCCCAGAATGGTTATTGATGCAGGGCTGGGATCCACTGGGAAGGGATTAACTCTGTGTCACTTGAAAGTACATTGCAGGACACCCTGTAAGGAACAGGGTAGCAAATTAAGTTCATATGCCAGAGGCCAGGCTTCAGGGACCTAGGGGCTTGCCACCTTTCCACAAAGAAAAACGTCCGTGGGTAGTTTCGTGGTGACTGTGGTATTGGAGTCAGCACACATGGCTTATGATGTCATGACCTTCAACTTTCCTACTCTCTAAGGTGCCCTCTGTGCCCTCAGGGCCGCCGGAAAGGCAATTGGAAAGGCCAGGTGAGGGAACGAGAAGGGATGCTGGGGGTTTACTCAGGTGACAGCACCGAAGAAATTAAGGCTGTGATCCAGTGAGCCAGCTCTGTGTGCCTGGTCTCAGCAGGTGTACAGCATGATGCTGTAGAAGACAGACTTGGTCCCTACCTGGAATCCCAGTTGAGCAAAAGAGCAGATAACTGGGAGCAACGATAACACAGGACAGCCAACAGGAAGCGCGCTGCCGCTGGTGTCCACTGGGAGTACCGCCCTCTCCCGCACTCGAGCCAGCAGTGATGAGCAGGGCTTTAAAACTCTTTAACCATGTGATGAACAGAAAGGAGGAATCAAGTTCAATTTGGAAGTGGCCCTTACCCCACAACTTGGGTGAGGAGCCAGATAATAGGTACAACATGGCTCCGCAGAGCATATGGAAGGGGCGGGGCTGGGTGTGTGTGAGAGGAGAGAGGCTGAAGCAGAGTGTGCATGGTCTGCGGCACTTGGTAAGAAAACTAGTCCTCACACGACACACGAATCACTGTGGACCCCTGTCCTCCGAGGAGAAAAGCAATGCTTTTTCTCATCTCTCAGTACCTAGGGTAACGGGAATACCCATAGCCACTGTCTCTTGTTAGTTTAGTAAAAGGACAAAGCTTCAGCTGGGTCCTTGTGGACACTCTGTGTCCCAGCCTCCTTGGCAGCAAGTGGAAGCCACGAGGCTCAGCTTTGCTGCCTGTAGGAGAAATTGATGCAGCCAATTTCTACCCACATCCTGGATAGGCAGCTGCTCACCTGCAGCCCCCTTCCCTCCTTCTTGTGGCAGAGGACAGAGGAAACCCAGACCACAGGTACAGCAAGGCTAAGCCATCTCCACCAGGGAAGTGAGGTCAAGAATAGAGCAACAGGGAAAAGTGGATCTGGGTCCCAATATGTTCTTGAGGAGTCACCTTCCACCCTTGACAACTTTCTCCCTGCAGACACAACTGCAGGGAGGAATAGAACCTTCCATGTTTGGACCACAGTGTTTGGGGGTCTTTGTTACATCTCCTTGATGTATAGCCTGCTTTATACTAGCACTCAATATGGTTATTTGCTACTACTTCACAGAGGAAATGCCAATGAATGGCTTTAAAAATGGCATCTCAAAGGTGAAAGGTGAAAGGCATTGGCACAGCTACATCTAGGGAACTGGTCACCATCAAACTCGACAGCAGGAAGAGAAGTGGGAAAAGGCATACGACTTCAGACACTGTAGGAGCCTGCAGGGAGGTAGTAGCTGTAGGTGGTGGCCCATCTGAAATGGGGGACTCCATGGGGCTGGCTTTGGTTCCTATTTGGCTATCTTGAGGGGGTCTTAATTTGGATGCAGGGAAAAGTCAGCAAAATTATTAGTTATTAGTCAGCTATTAGTCGAGTCTTAGACTTATGGGGTTGGCAGTTACGAGAGTTAATGCTGAGCTTCCTGGACTGTCACCAATTATAACAATCTGGCTCTTTGCAAGGTTAACTATATAGAGCAGGCTACCTTCCTAGACTCTGTTCTAGGTCGGAGGCTGGTGTCCTGGGCAGGTCACTGCAGGCCATGGATCCAAGTTCTATTTTGGTGTGGGATCTTGTCCAGTTATGTAGTATCCTGTAGCTAATGAGAACAGCCTATCACAGGGGACACAGCACTGATGAAGGTCATGTTTCAAGGCAATCGTAACAGCACAGAACAGTGGGAGAAAATGGGTTCCTTTCATCCCTATAGAGACACAGAGTGCACAGTGGCAGAGTAGAGGCCACCAGGGCTAAGGGGTAGGAATACTGTGACCCAGGGTGACAGTTGACAGGATTTCAGTGATCCTGGACCTTGCCTGAAAGAAAGTGGGTAGTGGGCTCAGTGCCTTCCATTCTACAGAGCTTAAGAGAGGAGACAGTGCTCCAAACCACCATCTGCCTTCCCCAGAGCCCAGCAAGCCCTGAAGCACACCGTGGATTTGACAGGACAGCAGTTAGTAAAAAGGCCTGCTTTCTTAGTGTGAAGCAGGACTTGTGAACAGGTCTGAATACAGAGGAGGCCGTTGATTGTCCACAGATGTCTGAACAGTTCCCAGCTGGCAGGTCCTGGCTCCCTTTTAAATCTGGTTTCCAGCCCAGTGGCATGTAGGACCAGAGACCCTTCACAAAATGGAGCTGAGAGCTGGCCTGGGGCTTCCTTCCTGATTGGGTAACACTTCTCCTTGGTGGCAAACACTCCAGCTCTTGGTGCCTTAGGTTCCAAGGATGTTGGATGTCTGCTCAGCTGGGGACAAGGCTTCCCTATGCTTAGTTCTAGGAGTTCCCAGCCCAGCAGGCCCTTCCTTCCAAAGCTCTCCTCAGGGCCCCCAGCTCAACAGAGTCTGGGCTTTTCGCATCCAGGGCAGGCCCACGGAAGGAGCTGACTGGAGCTGGCTGTGCCACAGCAGGCTCTCGAGTTTCCCAAACGTAACATTTCCAAACGAGAACACTTGGTTCTTTCCCTGAACCCTGTTCTCTTCCCTCAGCCGTTCCCATTTCTGCTACAGGCATCACTATTCAAGCAGATTGGATCCCAAACCATTCTTGATTCTTTTTTCCCTTCACTTTTTTTTTCTAAAAGTGGGAACGCTGTTAGAAGTTCCATTGGAACGGAGATACCCGCTCTCATCTGCATTATCTGTCACCATTTCTTGCAACAACCTCTAGTTTACATCACCCACACACTTCCTCCTCCGTGAGCCCAAGAATGAGATTTTTCTTCTCTGAGACAAGCTCCCATTATGTATGTGGTCTTGGCTGGACTGGAACTCACAGAGTTCACCTACCCCTGCCTCCTAAGAGTTGGCAGTCAAAGCTTGCACCACTGTAGCTGGTTTTTGCTACCTTGTGGGTCCTTTCTTCCATCCTTTTCCACTTTTTCAACCCCCCAGGACTATACAGGAGAGAAAAAAGAAGAGAAAGGAAAGGGGCAGTGTTATCATTAGGCTACTTCCTGCTGATTAGGGGTGCCTCGTTCCTTGAGGCAAGTTTGGTCTTTGTCATCAGGTTATCTAATTTCTTCTTTTCGCATGACCACTTAACAAACTGTGACCAACAGCAACCAATAACCAACAACCAACCTCTCAGGGACCTAGCATATCTATACTCACCCCCTAAAAGTTCCCAGAATTCCAAACATCACACAATCATAGAAACTATCTGCAGCTAGAAAAACCATGCCCCTGCTAGAGCATGAGACAAATCATAGTCAGCTGCTGTCGACAATCTGAAGCGGCCACACATCTCCACAGCTGAAATTAAAATGAAAGCAAGTCCTATTTACATGTCTCTTAGAGAAAACAAAATCCTCACTACATATCACCACACATGCCCAAGAACAGAATTCTTAAACAGTTTCCTGTTCAGCATGCAATGTCACTGCCCCACCCTCTTCCTCATAGTCCATCTCCCTCTGCCTCCTCCCCTGCCCCACC
>NW_021621185.1:15509041-15615627 GCF_004785775.1 Grammomys surdaster
CTCCATCACAACCCATCTCCCTCTGCCTCCTCTCCTGGCCCACCCCTCCATCACAACCCATCTCTCTCTGCCCCATTCATAACGGTTTTCTCAAAAAGTCAACCCCTTTCCCTCTCTCAGAATCCTTCCTGGTTTGGAATATTCCTACCTTTCCCACAACTGGATTTTAATCATTTAATGTTTCCTCTTAAATATTCTCTCCTCAGAGATGTCCCTGATCACTCTGTTCAAATGCCACCTTCTGTACTTTCCTCTTTGGAGTGTTTCTTCTCCCCATGGCAGGCTTCATAGTTGTTTAATTATTTAGCTTATTATTCATAAGCAAATATGAGCTGTAAAGGTTTGCTCACTGTTGTATTTTTAGTGCTTGGCCCAGAGTAAATTCTAGAAATAGCTATTAAATTGATGACTACATGGATGGATAGTATTCTGGGAATGTCATCGTGGGACCAGAGCAAATGCTTCAAAATGTCACTTAGGTCAGTTGAGCTAGACCTTAGTCCACAAATTCAGATAAATGTCAATTCATTAGGTGCATTGTGATATTCATGGAATGTCCACAGTATGGCAGTCCGTCTGTGAGACAGATGTGGAGCTTGCAGAGAGTGGTGGTAGGTGTGGATATGGCAGAGGGCAGGGTAAATATAATCAAGACAGGAGAGGTGGAGGAACTGATGGGGCCCAGCAGGATGGAGTCTGGGGTGTCAGGTTCTCCACCTAAGCATGATGGGGCTCCATTTCTCCCCTCTTCTGAGTTGGAGATCTGTGAAAAACTGACTCTTAAAAGAAGAGTGATCAGGTGTTCTGTGCCTGTTGTTAACCTGGCATTGTTCTGGGCACCTCTCGTCATCTCAGGGCAAATGGGCAAACTGTCCAGGTACATGCCAGGTAGCTCTAAATCAGTGTTTGATAAGAGATTCCCTGGGATGGACTGGGATGGACTAGGATGGACTGGAATGGACTGGGATAGGCTGGGATGGACTGAGATAGACTGGGATGGACTGGGATGGGCCTGGATGGAGAGTTAGTGCAGGAGTATTGTCACTAACCACTGGGAGAAAGATGACAGCTGCTTTAGCTAATAGGGAAACAGAACAAGATGAACAGGTGAGGCAGCAGCTTCAGCTTATGCCACAGGACCTGGGAGCCATCATCAGAGTTGATCTAAATCCAGGACTGTAGTTAAGGGTCCAGCCTGTTACAGTAAGAATACTATCTCTTGTTCTTCAGACTCATAGGTAACTGTGTTTAGCATCTCCACTTAATAGTTCCCAAAATACACCCTCTAATAGTTCCCAAAATACACCCTCAAGTCCCTGTCCTTCCTTGAAACTATTTCTCCTGGCATCCCTAAATGGTACCTCTCCTCTCAGTTACTCAAGCCAACTGCTTGGAGTCATTCATTGCTACTTGTTTTCTCTAATCTCTCATTTACCCCCTGAAGATGTTCTTCAAAATCTGTGCCCCAGCAGCTGCCACATCCCTCAAGTCACTGCAGATGTCTGCTGTCTTCAGTGCCTCTGTCAACCATCTCCTGCCACTGTCAGGACACCGTTCCCTCTAGCAAGGTGGCCTTTTGGTCCTTGACTGGTCTGCGTATTCTCAGCCCGTGGAGTCTTGCCTGGAGTCCTGCACATCTGTCCAGTTTACTGCTTCGCCTCCTTCCCATCTTTGCTCACCGAGTCATCCCTGAACACACTGTTTAAATTGCTCCATCCTCCACCCCACTTCATTCTATCCCTCGCACCCACCACCTTCAACTAGACTGTATTTGAGCAACTTCTCACTTCCTGTTGCTGTCCTCCCCAACTCCACACTAAGGCACACACCTCACAAAAGCAAAGACATTTCCTGTTTGTTCATGGTTGTCCCTCAGATTCCAGAACAGTGCCTGGCATACCGCAGGCACCTGGAAATGTTTGCTAATTAGCAAAGCAGACAAGGGGATGGGTCCTCATCACAACCCCACACTCCTCATTCTTATGGAATCAACAATCCCTTCAAGGTAGATGTAAAGATATCGAGGGGCCACCACAGGCAAATGCTGCCACTACAGAAGAGCCCATGACACACCTGGCTGGGCCTGTCGGTGAGACATGACTCCCACCAGGTTTTGCTGCTGGGCCAACATCATTTCTCAGGATGTAAAAAGGCTGGCCTCCAGTCACACGGTGACTGGAAAGTGACTGTGTCAGGGCTTCTGAGTCAGGTGTGACTGTCTGTGATTACAGGCTTCCGGTACTTGTTAAGTTCATTCCTGAGGCACAGAAACTTGAACCATGCACTTACACAACAGCTGCCAGTTAGTCATTCACAGTTAGGGCCAGGCTTCTCAGTTTAAATGAATCCTGGGATAAAAGAGTTTGACCACATTTAATTTAATGAGAGTAGACGATATGTGAACCCTTCCTCCTTTTAAAGTACTTCTTGTTGGTGGTTTTTGAAGTTGTTGTCTTAACCTAGAGCCAGAGCCAATATAGAACAAAAGAAGGAACTCTGGTCTTGGAATTATAAACCCTAAACCAGGGTACCCCTGACTTCTCAATAGGTATTACAACTTTAAGGTAACTGCTCATTCTGCCAAAATTTCATTTCCTGCTACATAGTAAGGAACATTAGGACCAGTTACTGCAGATGAGCTGTGGTCTCTTGGCTGAAATGCAGCCTTATACTGTTTGTTTGAACCTCCATGGATAAAAAAAAGAAAAAGGAATTCTAATAACCATCTTTTTCTACAGTCTGCACCAATCCCCATTGTATTCTCCTGGCCAGACTCTCCCCTCTGTACCCTGCCTGGTCTTGACAGCTGCCAGGTTTCCTTTCCAGAGATAACAGTTGTGATAGTGAATCTTCAGTCAGCTTGACAGTTTAGGGTCATCTAGGAGGTGGGGTTAGGTGTCCGCTTCATTTGGGATTTGTACTTCCAAGACTGGAGTCCTTTCTTTTGCCTAGAGCTCTGACCCTGGATGAAAACAATCACTCCTGGATGAGTCTGAGGACTATCCAAGGATTAAAAGTCTACCCTGAATGTGCATGGCTCCATCCCCTGGTTAGGGGTTCAGCTGGGACAAAGAAAAAAGTAAGGAGCTTTGCTACCTCTTCCCAGTTCTACTTCCTAACTGTACCTACAATGGAGCTATGTGTCTCACCTTCCTGGTGCCACGTCTCCACCATGATGGACTGTGCCTCCTTGAAACTGAGCCAAAATTAATCCTCTGTGTGGTGGTTTTTATAGATATGGCGCCCATAGACTCATGTGTTTGAATGATTGGCCCACAGGGAATGGCACTATTAGGAAGTGTGGCCTTGTTCAAGTAGGTGTGGCCTTGTTAGAGAAAGTGTGTCATTGTGGGGGTGGGCTTTGAGGTCTCCTATCCAGTGTTGAAACAGAGCCTCCTCTTGGTTGCCTGCAGAAGACACCTGCTTTCTGTCGTGTATGGATCAAGATGTAGAACTCTGAGTTCCTCCAGTACCATATCTGCCTGCCTGGACACTACCATGCTTTCTGCCATGATGTTAATGGACTGAACTTCTTAAACTGTAAGCCAGCCCCAATTAAATGCTGTCCTTTAAGAGTTGCCTTGGTCGCGGGGTCTCTTCACAGCAATAAAACTCTAACTAAGACAGCCTCCCTTCCTTAAGCTGTTTTAGCTATTTGGTCTCTGTAATGAGAAAAATAACTAATGTAATTTCCAATGATTCTGATAAATGCAGTTCTGGTGGTAACAGTACCCCGTGGGTGACCATGGGGGACTGACATAATCCAGTCTGTTCTATGTTCCGCTCTGTTAGGTTTTATGTATTTTGTTTTTTAAAGATTGGACTTTCTTTGACAAGGTCTCTGAATTCAGAAGAAGTCCTTTCCCAAAAGGTAAAGGACTTGGAACAACTTGCTGCAGGGAGGGTCACAGCAGATGCAAATACGCCCCTCCCCTAACACACGCACAGAGCACTAGATACAGGATAAGTATAGAATACTAAGCTATGCTGATAGATACAATTCCCTTTTGGATGTTAGAAATAGAGAAATAAAAGCAAACACCAGGTCTGAGGAGATGTCTCGGGGGGAAGGGCTCTTGCTGCACACCATGAGGACCTAAGCTTGTGTCCCAGCACCCACACAACAAGATGGATATACTGTACATGTCTGCAGCCCCCACACTGTAGGGCACAGAGGCAGAAGGATTGCTGCAGTGTAATGGCCACAAGCCTAGCTCCAGGTTCAGTGAGAGACCCTGCCTCAAAGAATAAAGTGCAGAGTGGCAAAGCAGGACACCTGGCATCATCCTCTGGCCTCTGCTCACATGTAGACATGTATCCACACACACATGTGCACATACATATACAGACATGTGCCCACATACGCATGTGCACATACACAGATCTCATACATATAGACATACATATATAAACACACACACAAATACCACTATTCATATGAGCTGGTATGGAATTAGGCCAAGAAAAATTTGCAAGCCAGGACCCTTGGGATGGCAGATGTGGCTAAAGGCCTTTTGCTGGATGCTGGATTTTAGGTGAAGCCTTTTGAATAAGGATCAGGGAACCTCAAAGAGGAACCTTCTAATCAAATGATTAAAGCAGCACAAACTGAAATCAAAGCCATGTAACAGGTATTATTTTGAAAACTGTGCCCAGGCTGGCTTGTTCCCAGGCAGCCGCCATTTTCCCGCTGCTCTGGCTCTAGACAGCAGCTCTGGCTATCTAGAAACACTAGCCCTGGCACCCACAAGATGCCAGTGTGGTGGCTGGCTCTGCCAACCAACCACTGCCAATCTACCATGTTGTCCACAATGCTTGGCTGAGCCCAGACCATTGCCACTATGCCTGTGGTACCCAGTAGAACGAAGACTCTTAATGCTTAAAGATTATCCAATGGATTTATACATTTGGAAATGCTCAATTAACAAGATGCCTATACAATTAGAATTACCTAACCTTGATATTTATAACTACCTTAGACGGCTAGAGACACTCGGACATCCGCTGCCATCTTCTCCCCTCCTCCTCTCTCTCCTCTCCTTCCTCTTTCCTTCTCACTCTTGGCTCATTCCACATTAGCTCCTCCCCAGTTACCGAGCTTTATTGCAAATGTGTGTGTGTAGAGGGGGGGCAGATATCCCGCTACAGCCGTGAAATGAAAAGAAAAAATAGAACAATAAAAGACTGTCTGTTTAAAGGAATAAAATAAAATAAAATAGGAGAGCCTTGCTTTATCAGAACATCTTCCTTTCCTATATAAAGGTTCAAGCTCCCAAACTTCTCTGCAGTAGTTCATGAGAGGTTAAATCTGCATTTCCTATTTTGTATAGAGGGGTGAGGTAGAGGGTGTGCCCAAGCAGATGCAGGGTTGGAGGTCTGAATTCCAGCAAGGAAAAGAAGCTGCATAGATTCATAGTGCATAATGTGATGTTCTGAAATATGCATCCATTTTGAAATGCTGAATCAAACTGAAGTATGCATTCCCTCCCATACTTATCTTGTGTGAGGTGATGTGCAAAAGGGGACAGTAGCAATGCTTCAAATCTACTCTTAGCAAGTTTCTAGTATGAATTAAATTGTACATAAATTTTAGTCACTGTGGTATTCAAGAGGCCCTTGGACCTACCGTCCTGAGCACAAGTTTGTATTCTTTGACACCACTGGTCTCTGTGAGTCTATTTATAGCCAATTGAATAGCTGTAAATGATACAGACCATGAGATTGCAGATTCTAAGGTATTTGTCTCAAGAATTACCATTTATCTATTGCTTGATTCCCAGCAGTCTGGATGCCTGCCCTCTCCCTTTGAGAAAATCACCTCAGCAGTCCATCTGTATACCTGTAGCTCTGTAGACCACCTTGATGACCAGGATAGGCCCAAATAACTTTCCCCTTGTAGGAAAGGTGTCCCAGTGTGCTGTAGCTAAGTCCTAAGAAAAACATTATTGTCTTTCTAATAAGGAAAGTATAGTTAAAGTATGTCATTTTTAAATTTTACTTTATGTGAATAGATTTTAGGCCTGCATGTATGACTGTGAACCATATGCATGCCTAGTACCCAAGGAGGCCAGAAGAGGTCCATGGGTCCTCTGGAATGGAAGTTGCAGGCAGTTATGAACCATGCAGGTGCTGAGAATCAGGCCTGGATCCTCTGGAACGGTAACTGGTGTTCTTAATCCCTGAGCCATCCCTCTAGCTCCAAGCTATGTTTTTTAGAAGCATTAAAGTGTATGGCTTTGAAAACAAAAGTTCTGTGTGCATCAGGGGCTGATGTGGAGATCGGAGAAGGGCTTCCACGGTCAGCTCTCTCCTACCATGTGGGTCCTGGCAATGGAAGTCAGATTGTCAGTCTCTTTTGTGGCAGGCATGTCTACCACCTGAGCGGTCTCTCTAGCCCAGACAAAGCCATCTTAGCAGTAAGAGAGGAAGGAATTTGAGAAGTTGTCCTGAGGGCAGCTGCTATCTGTATTGAATTAAACTATAATTCAGTGTTGGTGTTGGTCTTGTGCTGGGTAATACCAAGATTTCTAAGTCATTCAGGGTAAGAAGCGGTCAGTCAGGAACCTTTCTAATGCAAAAACCAGAACATTTTCTTTTTATGAGGATCACATATTTTCAGAAGTTATGACATGTGCCCTTTAATGGGGAGCAGGGTGTTGTGGATGAAGGAGGGCTAGCCTCCCTATTCTATTCTTAGCAAAATGACAGTCTGGTTGGAATCAATGCTCTGGCACTTCAGACCCAGATAAGAGTGCCATCTCTCACACAACATGGTGCATTCCCTGATTTGATGGCTAAAGTTACTGTCTGCAGGATTTAAACTAGACATGGTGTTCCCAGCATCCCACACTCCTATCCTGGCTACTGTAGGAGAGTACAGGAAGGAGGTGGATCCTTCAAGCAGGGAAGTGTGGAGTTGGTGGAACGCAGCACACAGGTGTTCAGGAATCTGGATGGAGCTGTTTCATTAGCTTCAACTGCCTTTCCATGAATGCCAACGGCTCCAGTCTGTGGCTGAGAGGGAAAGGTCAGAGGGTTGAAGCCCGTTCCTTCCATCACTGCTAGTGTTCTTTTGCAAGCAAGTAAAGAGCTGTCTTCTTGTCAAGAGCTCTGATAGGCTTGATCATATTTATATGTGCAAGTTACCCAGCCTTGTTTTGTATCCGATGTTGTTTTTCTGACCCACTTAAGACAAACAGGCTTCATGCCACTCATTCTAGCCTCAAGCACATGGAAAACACATCAGCGTGCTGTGGAAAGCCAATGAGCTCTAATGTCTGTGCCCAGCTCCCACCACCTTACCCCACGCACATCCCCACGCCACCCCACTTTGCCCAGTCGTGGTTCAGAGGGGACATCAACTCTTCATAAGACATTCCTGTGTGACCTCTTCCCCCACACACCATTAGCACAGAGGTTTCCTTTGACCCTTGGACCATTTTCAAAGGGGTAAACTTTCTAAATAGTTCTGCAGAAATCACCAAAAAGATAGAAAACAGGAAATTAAATGAATTACCAGGAAAGTCTGCATATGAGTCTAATTTTTGTTTTCCAACGAATGAAGATAGCACAGCCCGTATGCTGCACCACACTATAAACCACAGAACAACACGGCAGCAGTTATAATTGATTTAGCATCAGAATTCATGTTACAAATGTTCTGTTTTTCTCCTAGCTCTTGGTGGAAAAGGACATTATTCTTAAAAAAAAAAAAAAAAAGCAACTAGGAATTTGTATGTTCCTGTCACTGAAACGGACTTTTAAAAAGTTTCTTGTACCTTGATGAATAGACTGTGTGGCTTTAGTTTGTAGAATAAAATGTACAAAATACAAAGAACAAATGGAAATATATTTTTGACTAAATTGTATTGATCCAAACACTGTTGTTGAGTCAGACACACTGGTTTTTCCCCTCAAAGCTCTAAGTACAAAAACAAAGCAAGCAATCAAACAACCGGTGAAACAAAATCAAAATCCCAGGGTAGACCTCAGCTGGAGGAGCAGGGCTGTGACAAATGTCAGAGTCTCAAAGACAAGGGACACATAAAGCCAGCACCCTGTGGTAACTGGCAGGCAATTGATAATTCTGAGACCTCTGTGGTACCCAGGGCTGTAAGGATAATCACCACCAATGTTAAGAGCAGCCATCTCGACTCTGAGTCTCTGTACCTGTCCCAAGGGGAGTCTTTTTTCTAACCACAGTCCATAACTGCTACCCCATGCTTTTAAAAGATTAACTTTTTAGTTTATTTGTGTGTGTGTTTGTGAATGTGCTGTGTCCAGGAAGGCCACAATGGGACATCAGTTGTTAGCCACTAGTTGTGGTGCAGTGACTCCCAGTCCTCTGCAAGAGCAGCAAGTGTTCTTAACTGCTGAGTCATCTCTCTCCAGGCCTGTCGCCACGCTTTTAGAGCAAGTCTTAGTTTGTCTTCCTAGACACCCTGATTGGAAACACTACTGGGTGTGCTTGTGCGGATGTTCTCAGGGGAGGCTTACTCTGAATTCGGGCAGCAGCATCCTATTAGCTGGGGTCAGGGACTCGACACAAACGAGCGATTGAGCTGCTCACAGCCTCCGTCTCTCTCTGCTTCCTGGCTGTGGATGGAACATGGGAACAATGTGGCGCTCTTGCTACAGGGCTTCCCACCAGGATGAGCTGTAATGGAAAGCTGGCAGCCAAAACAAACTCTTCCTTCCTTAAGTTGCTTTGTCAGCATAGAAATATTAATGAGTGCACCCACTTCCTACCTTGTGTTTGACGGGTGAGGAGCCCAGTTCCAGCTGGCAGGCCGTCCTTCAGTCCCAGGCTCCGTGAACACAGAACCAGGTATGAGCAGACAGCCAGATTTGGCTGTTACTTAAGATGTTCACCAGGCAGGCTCCTTGAACAATTGATCTCCATTCCTGGAGCACTCCTTGCAAGAAGCTGAGCTGGTATCACATTGGCATGACCAGCCAAGGTGACAAGCCACCAGCTTCATTACAGACCACTTGGAAAAGCCGTTACCTTGGTTTTGCCAACTCTGGTCACCAGATTCTTGACTACAGTAGTTGTTTGAGATCTGCTTAGTCAAAGATTCTTTCCAACACATCAGCTATTTTTAAAAACTGAGGCTATTATAATCAAACTAATTCGGATGGATTGTGCTTTCCATTTGAAAGGAGAACTGTGCAGTCTTTTTTAAATCATTAAGCTAGACCACAAGGTAGGCTATGGAATTGCCACTTTCTAAGAGACCCCAGTACTAAGGAGGCTGGCACAAAAGAACTGAAAGTTCAAGATCAGCCTGGGTGCCTTCATGAGAGACTGTCCCCAGTTAAAAGGCAAAAGAAAGTGCTTTGGCTATAGTCCAGTGGTGGAATGCCTGCCTCGTGTGCATGATGTCTTGGTTCAATTTCCAGAATTTAAAATCAACACATATAATCTCATCTATGCAGATGATACATCAGTGTCCATTTATTAACCTATTATTGAGCCAGCCAAGAAACGTGAACTGCTTCGAAGACATGTTGAAAGCAAGGATTGTGTAGTTAGTGGAGAAAGGAATAGAGGAATGAGATTGCCAAATAGAAACAGAACAAATTCATAAGCTTATACACACATACGCATAAACACATGCACACACACATATACACATTCTCTCTCACATACACACGCACACACACACACACACACACACACACACACACTGTGTAAGTGTTGGAGCTATTTTATTTACAAGCTACATCTAAATTAGAATTTTTTTTAAAGGTTTTTTGAGACAGGGTTTCTCTGTGTAGTCCTGGCTGTCCTGGAACTCACTCTGTAGACCAGGCTGGCCTCGAACTCAGAAATCCGCCTGCCTCTGCCTCCCAAGTGCTGGGATTAAAGGTGTGCGCCACCACCACTGGGCCTAAAGTAGAATTTTTATTGTATGAAAAAACACTATGACCAAAAGCAACTTGCAGAGGAAAGGATTTATTTCATCTTATACTTTGACATCCCAGCCCATCACTGAGGGAAGGCAGGGCTATGGTAAGAGCATCATTTCCCTAGTGAGTCACATGACCCTTCATATGGGGTTCAGAATGGTCACATGACCATTTCTAGTTTAGTTTTTTTTTTTTTTCACAGTAGCATATACTTCCTGCATGAGTCTCTTTGCTTTAGGCCTCAGACTCTTCCATGTCTAAGGTCTGATTTCTGTGCTCACCATTTCTGCTGCCATCACCCTGTCCTTTCTGACCAAGGGAAGCATCATTTCAAACTGAGAACCAAACCAAACATCTCAGGTACAAGCCAGTGTGTGTTCTGTGGAACTGGGAGTGTTAACTGATTGATAAGCACTAAAGTGTCTGAAAACACAATGACATGAGGGGACTTTCTTTCTCTGAGCCAGAATTGTGGTGTCCAGACCTTTGCCCTCTGGGCAGAGATTGGAAGAAAATGCTGGAGGGGTTGGCCAGTCCAGAGAAAGATCTAAAGGATGGGACTTTTTCAGATAACAGTCTGCCCTGTTCCCCCATGGTAGGTTTGTCATGCCTCCATAATCAGAGCTTCTTGACAGCCTTTCCATCTTCAATTTTTAATCATGGGCTATGGAGCATCGGCCATGATGATGGCATCTCTAAGTTAAAAGGTGGAGGCAGAGAGCAGCCTGAAGGAAATCAGAATTTTTTTTTAAGCAGAAAACATGAGCTATATGATCAGAGAGCTGAGAGAAGATTCTGAATAAGAGCATGTCTTTCCATGATGCCTTTCTCCTGAGGACAGTCAGAGAGCAAAGAGCTCTGGGAACTGGAAAGCTGATGGCAAAGTGAAGAAGTAGCATCTGGAGGGTAGACGGTGCAGAAGGTAAAGCTGACCTCTGACCCCTAGGTAGGAAAGCTGGACACACACACACACAGAGAGAGAGAGACAGAGAGAGAGAGAGAGAGAGAGAGAGAGAGAGAGAGAGACAGACAGACAGACAGACACAGGAGGTATTTAAAGGATTATTTCATGATGTTAACAAACTATGTAAGTGAAGAAAGGAGTGAGGAAGGGAGGAGAAGAGAAAAATTTGCCAATTAAATAATTCAAGAAAAATTTCCAGACTGAAGTACGAGTTTCCATAGGTTGGAAAGAAAAGTCTGGAAGCCAGATAATGATAAATAAGACCTTTAAAATTGAAAACCTAGGAGCTTGCATAGATCCTTAATACTACTTAGCCATGAGCACAGAATGTACACATTTTTAAACTTGAAAAGTCTCAATAAACTCACCTTGCACATATCCTCTCCATTTCCCTGCCATGAATCAACTAGAGGACTGATCATACCCAGATCCAAGAAAGAGACTTGCCATAAAGCAAAATGGAAGTCCAACACAAGAGAGAAACACGGGACTGTCCTGGGCAGCAGAAAAGCAAACTCCCACATCAACTGCACCGGAGGGTCCACTAGCCCCAAACAGAGCACATGAACAGACAGCCCTGTCACTGAGCTGTCCTACGTGCCTGTTCCACAGAACCTCCTAAGGGATTAAGAAGGAAGACAGAATCCAGGAGGCAGAGAACACAGGGCTTGAGTCTGGCAAAGGGAACAGGGGCCAGTGAGATGGGAATCTCCTGAAGACGATGAACAGTACCCCAGACGAAAGCAGGTGATGCATTGAAAGCCCCATGTCCATACGGAGAAAGGACATGGAAAAAGGAGGAAGGAAACTTTGGACAGATGTAAAGCAGAATGCTAGCAATGCATATCTCTAAACGGCAGTGTGGGTGGGTACCTAACTCCTTGGCTTATGTGTGTGTCCTTGTGTGAAAAAGGACAAAACCAGGCATGATGACTTTAGCTGCTGGGGAGGCTAAAGCCCGGTGACTGATCTCAAGGCCATTTGGGGCTACATAGCAAGTTGTATGTATGTGTGTGAGCTAGCGTGCGTGCGTGTGTGTGTGTGTGTGTGTGTGTGTGTGTGAAGTACTCTTTAAAATAGCCCAACACTATTTAAGTCTATGATTCAATAGGTTTTAAGAGATTTATAAAGACATGCAAGTATCAGTTCTATGAGTTACATGTGTGTCTCTCTAGAGAGAATCCATACCCCTTAATAGTCACACTCCAGTCCATTCCTGTCTCCAGTCCCTAGAAAGCATTCATTTGCTTCTTGACTGTTCCCCATTCTGAGTATTTTACACCAAAAGAATCATATAATACATAGCATGCATTTTCAGGGTTCCATCCATGACCTGGCAAGGGTTAGTGTTGTATGCTGTTTCCCACAACTCTTGTCCCGATGTGCGGGTATGCAGTGTCTTATGCATGCTCTCTTCAGTTGACAGCTATAGTCACCTTGAGGCACGGTGCTGTTATGGATTCATGTACCAGCATTTCCCATGAATGAAAGTCTTCCGTTTCTCTTGAGTAGATACCGAGCAGCAGAACTGGCGTTATGGCATCTCTACATTTAACTCAAGCTGCTCTCCAAAGCAGCCTCATAGCTTTAGATTCAGACCAGCAATGATCTGAGAGCTCCAGTTCTTCCACACTCTTGCCAGTACTGTCTTTATCATGGATGTCCCGCTGAGGGAGAAGTAGCTTCCCACTGGGTTTTAAGTAGATGTGCATGTCTGCGTGCATGTGTGTGTGAAGGTCAGCGATTGACTTTGGGGGTCTTCTTCAATCACTACAACTTGTTTTTAGGGGCAGGGTGTCTTACTGACACTGGAGCTTGCAGATTCAGCAAACTCTAGGTATCCTTCTGGGCCTGTCTCCAGCTGCAGGGTTTCAGGTATGTGCCAACACACTGGCTTTTAAAGTAAGTGCTGAGAATCTCATCTTGGGCTCTCTTGCTTGCACTGCAAACACTTGGTGGATACACCCACCTCCCCAGCCCTCTCATTGGGTTTGATTTGCACTTCCTGATAACCAATGATGATGAGTATTTGATCCTGAATTGACTGATCATTAATATATACTGTTGGAGAAGTGTCTATTTAAATCCTCTATTCATTTTGAATTGAACTATTTCATCATAGAATGCTTTGTTCTGTCTTTTATCAGATATTTTACTTGAAACCTTCCCAACTATGCCTCTCTTAACTTTATTGGTAGTATTTGTGGCACAGAAGTGTTTTAGTGTTCAGGTTGCTTTTGATGGATTGAGAAAGGAACCACTGCTTAAGCAAGATGTCAAGATTAATATTTACCATTGAGCTCTAGTTCAGCAGGGAGGAGCCTGGGCATCAGACTGAATGTTGTCAGGGGCTGTCTTGCTTGGGCCTGGCACATGTAATTGCAACCAGCTGCTGTGAGCTCCTAGTTGCAATGGTTGTACCCAGACAATGGTATTTCACAGCTCCCCTCGCTGTCGGCACACTATGAACATTCTCTTGGCCTCCTTTTCTGCTGTGTTCCCTGAGCCTTGGGGGGTTTGATGGTATAAGTGCCGTGTTTAGAGTTGAGTGCTCAACTGTCAGCTATTCTCAATGCCTTGAGCAGTTTTGAGTCGATGAAGTCTCCAGTATATAGTGCCAAAGCCATGATCACACAGACAGCCTGGAAACTCACTGGGCTACAAAACAACCACATAGATGTGGAAAAAGGATTTGTAGGGAGGACAGAGAAGAGAAAGGGCCAGGGAGATAAGAGAATCGAGGGATGACAGCTATCAGATACATCATATATGGGCAGAAAGTTGTCAGCGAACAAATTTACAAATCAAAATCCCAAAAGATTTATGCTTATGCTTCTATTAAGAATGCTAGTTTTAGCTTGTACACTTTGAATCCTTTGAATCAAAGGATTCATTGTGAATTAGTTTGTGTATTTGAAGTGAGATAATCGTCCCTGTTAGCCCTGCACACTAGAACGAAATTCCACATGCTAGCTGTTGGTTAGCTGTAGAAATTTTTTTCCTCATAGTTGTGGAGACAGAAATGTTCACTATGAAGATCTTGGCAGATTCATTTCTTAGTGGACTTCCTCTTGCTGGCTTACAGACAGCTACCATTTTGTTAATGTACGGATACAAGCTCTTGTGTATATATCTATTCATAGAAAGAAAGGACAGAGAGACAGAGACAGAGACAGACAGAAAGAGAGACAGAGAGAAGGGGAGGAGAGATGAGGTGAGAGAGAAGGGGAGGGGGAGAAAGAGAAGCTTTGGTCTCTCTATCCCTCGTCTTATAAAGACAGTAGTTTTATTAATGGGGTTCGGCCTCACAATCTCATCTAAGCCTCATTATCTCTCAAAACCTTCCTAATTCCACAGTGTCGAGAGATAAAGCTCCAGAACATGAACGGGGACATACTTGGTCCACAGCAGCGATGTGTCAACTATTTCCTTTGGATGGTCCCAACACCATTTGTTGAGAACACTATTCTTTTCACCACTGAATGGTCCTGACGTGCATCTCTGTCTGCTGTAACAAAACCTCCAGAACTGACATACTTAAGTTTACTTGAAGAGAAGTTATTTTTTCCTCATAGGACTGGAGGGTGGACAGTCTAGAACCAAGGTGCTGCAGGCCTGATGTCAAGGGAGGGCCTCTTCTATGCTTTGGTGGTGGCATCTTCTTCTACACCTTTGGGCGTATAGGGGAGGAACACTGTCTTCACAGTGGAAAAGGTGAGTACCCATTCCACCCTGCTACCTCCAAAACACTGTGCATCTTAACCTGTAATACTGGCTCCTAGGATCCCACACATTAATTTGGAAACTTTGGAGATGAGTATTTGACCCATAGCAATACCTTTGTCAAAAATAAGCTGTCCATAAATACAAATGGTTTGTTTCTGGACTCTGAGTTTTACTTGATTGTCAGTACCCCTGCCCAAATGCATCTGGATGAAGTGTGTCATGATCACTGTTACTTTGTAGGAACTTTTGATATCAGAAATTATGCAATCTCTAAATTTATTTTTTTTTTTGAGAATGTTTTCTTATTCCGGGTCCCTTGTGTTTCTCTATAAATTTAAGAACCAGCTGGTCAACTATTGGAGGAGGAAGACACCTGAGACTTTTACAGTAATCGTGTTGAATCTGTTGACCTCCCCCCGCCCCATTTATCAAAATCCCAACACAGAAGCACACGGTGCCTTTCATCTGTTTGGATGTTCTTTCTTTTCTTCCAATGCCAGTTTCACGATCCTTTTGTTATCTTCATTGCCAACTATTTTATTATTTTTGATGCAACTGGCTTATTATAAAGCAACTGGTTTATTAACTTCAGTTTTGGAGTGTTCAGTGCTAGTGCTCAGAAATACTATTCATTTTTATATACCGATCTTTTTCCTTATTTATTATTTCTAAACATTTTTTGTATGCATTGTTTAGGATTTTCTTTATAGAAATAAAAATCTTGTCGTCTGGAAATAGGAAACTTTATTTTCCTAAGCTTATAATAGGCACACATCCTGTTGGTTTTGTTTCTTTGAAGCACCATCCTACCAGACCAAATTCTGGCTTCCCAAATGGCCCAGTGTTTGCATATGACCTGTGCACGCTTTTCTGTATACTTTAAATCATCCCTTGATGGCTTACACCACCTAATGCAGCAAGATGCTAAGGAATGATGCTACAGAAACAGCTACAATGGGAGATTCTTTTGGGAACAATGGCCACACGTGTCTGTATATGCTTAGTTGTGGATGAAGGTTGTTACTCCTTCTGAATGTTTTTGATCCACGGTTGACTGAATGACAGATGAAGAAGCCACAGACCCGGAAAGCCAACTGTGCTGTAACCTGCCATAAAAAGGCACAGTCGGATTTTGAGGTTAACCTCAACTACCTCTTCTTATGAGACCATGGTGAAGTTCTTGAGTGTGTGGTTAGGGGCAGACCAATTGCTCCCGCTCAGGTTCACCATCTGTTGTCACTTCTGAGCCCTTGCCTTGTGGTTAGGGGTTTGCATGTGTTGCAACAGTAGATTTTTAAAGGCTTCCTTTAATATTTATTTTTGTTTGTTTGTATGTGTGTGTGTATGTATGTATGTATGTATGTATTTTATATGTATGTGTGAGTGCCTGAAAGTATGTATGTGCATCTCTCGTATGCTTTGTGCCTGAGGAGGCCAAAAAGTGAGGGTCAGATCTCCTGGATCAGAGTTTCAAGCAACCATATGGGCGCTGGGAACCAAACCCAGGCTCTCTGGAAAAGTCAGTCTGTCAAGGCCCTCAATAGTAGATTTTTATATCACATTCCTTATAATCATTAAAATGGATTTTCTCTCCTCTGTTTGGACTTTCTAAGGATTCAGATTTATATTTTTAAAATTAAATCTGAAATCAGCTCATGTTCTGCTTGTGAAGTCAGGTCTGTATTCATGTGAAAATGTCAAATATGAGAGTCAAAGTCACATAAGTCTTTTTCATGAGTGAAACAGCTACTAACATTTGCCAGGTATCTGTCCCGATTTTCCTTTCTGTGCATCCACACAGAGAAACCCAGACATAAACATGCATGAAGTTAAGATGAGAAGATGATGTAAAATGTATCTTGTTACTTTTTTATTAACCAATATAGTACAGCCACAAATCACATGGGCTAGCTCTGAAGATGCTTTGTTTTGTTTTGTGTTGTTTTGTTTTGTGAGAAGGGGTCTTCTTATGTAACCCAGTCTGGTAGGCTCCAATTTGTAATCCTCCTGCCTCTATTTCCTTGATGTTAGGGTTACAGACACATGCCTCACACTCAGTTTCCATTTGAACTGTTCATGGTGACACATCACCATGTATGTGGAGAATTAATCATTCTGACAATAATTAGTAGATAATTTATCTAGACTCATGTGTATCAAAACTTCAACACTTGCCCTACATTACACATTCCAGAGACATGATTACTGAGCCAAAACAAACACCCATACATATACTTTGATATGTAATGCCACGTTCGTCATGAGAAAGGTACCAGTTCTCATACTGAACAGTGTTAATAGAAAGCGCTTGCCTCCCCAGCACTAATTGTTATCAAACTTCCTAATTTTGGCTGATTTAGGTAAAGAATGGTATCGTATTATTTTTAACTGCATTTTGGGGGGTTTTAGAAATACTAAACATGTCTCTCTGTGTCTATTGGCCATATGTTAACTACTTTTATTTTGTCTATCATTGTGATCAATGATAGACACTTTCCATAGATAATCAATGATAACACTTTCCATAGAAGTGTTAGTTTATTCTTAACAATTTATTTATATTTTCCTTGTATGAAAGATACTTAGTCTCTTCCTATATAATGCACAGAGGCATTGTTTAAATACAGTTTCATGAAGTTTGTCTAGAAATTCATTTTTTTTCTCTTCTCACCAGATCTGTACATTTCTAGGCCATGCTATTCAGGCTGAGTGATGTTTCTCCCTTGGCCTTCTGCTGTGGAAGAAAGTCTGCTCTTAACAGAGGCTCTTTAGTAATGAGGAAGGACACAGGACAATGAGCAACATCCAGTTTCATCACCATCTGAAAAGCTTCCCTGCGATGCTTCTGCATAGTGTGACATCAGGACCCATCCTGCCCACCGAGTGAAGCTCCGGCCATCAGCCTTGCTATGATTCTTCAGAGTGTGACTGCCTTTGCGTTTGCCAGTCTGCTCACTCTTTCCAGTCTTCAGTCTGGACTTTGCAAATTTCAGATTCTTCACTAAGTCCATGAAGGTCCAGATCCGGAAAGAACGGCTCACCCAGAGGCCTGCTTCCCACCAGCTCCACCTGTCTCCTCATGCGGTTCTTCTAGTTCTTTTATCATGGACCAGCTTCCCGTATTCTTCCATGTTTGTCCCACTTCATCAGTGAAAAGAGCCACCTTACTCTTTCTATAAGTAAAACTCCCTCACAATCAGAACTTTAATAACCCCACCCCTGTCTTTGCAGAAAAGTTTAAGAATTTACCAGAAAGATTTTTTAAAACTTACCATCAAGAAACAAAAAGGTGGAAAGAAACCAACTCAGTTATAATTTCACTTCTTAGAGATAGCTACTTACTGCTGATGACTTTTCTGTTGGAATTTTCAGACCTTTTTAGTACCTGCATTTCTAGATATCTGCAAACATGTATGTCACAAAATATATAGGTTTTCCTGGATGAAATGGATCATACTGTATTATTGTTGTGTGGAAGGAACTGTCCATATTTGAATGTGAATGCCTGAGGCTGAGAAGAGTAGTTGTACCAAGTATCCATGAGTCATACCCTCAGCCTCAGGCACGCCTGTGTTTTGTTCCACTGTTGCCTGTAAATACATGTCACTGTGGAGAATTTGGAGACCATCATGGTCTTTCTTTTTGGTGACTTTTTTTGGGGGGGTAGGGTCTGGGTGGATGTTTAAAGAATCCTTCTGTGTTAAGTAATTTAATATATCAGTATCTGTTGCTCTGTGTGTTTTTCAAGATGTAGACACAGCCCTTCAGTGGACACCTCTTTCACTTACAATGTCCTCTGCACCCCCTTTTTGACAGTCTTCATTGTATCCTTTGCTTCCCATCCGTTGGGCTGTCTAGTTCTCCAGAACCGACTTCGTGTGCTGTGTTACCCAGGGTTCAGATCCACCATATGTCTGCCCGTTTCTGAATTGGTGGCTGTTGCTTAGAAGCCTCAGGGGTTTTCCTAATTTGCTTGGTATTGATCACAGTGGCGCTGGCTACTGTCCTAAAAGTGATGGAAGACTGTATTTGAACTTTCTGCAGTTTCTCTGTCAGTATGGACCTCCATTTCTTGTCTGATTAATGATGGATAATTTTGGGGGGGGGTCTTTCTCCATATGCAAAATGTGCAAAGGACATTTTATGGTAATTAAAACACCATTTGAAGATACCAAAAAAATGTTTTTTTTTTTTCTCATTTGGTTTCTCTTAACCATGTTCACATGGGTGACATTTCACCATTTGGGATGCATGTGTAATAATTTTACTTACAAATACCTTACTGATGGACATATAAGTAATTTATTTATAATTCCTTAAAATAATTGTGCAAATCTCATCTAGGCTTGGTGGTATATCTCCGTGACGCAGCACTTAGGAGGCAAAGGAGGGAGTACCCGAGGTCAAATTGGGCTGCACAGCAAGAGATATTATTTCCAAAAGAAATATACACACCTTGAAGGATATCAAGGGAAACATATAAATGGGAAAATATATTATTTCTATAGATTGTGATATATATTTATATTTATTTTAATATGACTACTATCCAAAATTGACCTATAGAATATGAGTATGTGTTAGCAGGTTTTTATAGAAATTATCAAAATGCATATATAAACAGGAAAGATGTAAAATGGCTAAAAATGATTCTGAAAAAGAACCAGCTTGCACATCACACTAATGGGATCTCAAGACATGCTTCAAAAGTTAGTGTTGGGATGTGTTGTGTCATTGGCAGAGAGTGAGCACAGAGATCAACAATATAGCAGAAAGGTTTACAATGTCAACCAATGTCAACTTACAACCAATGTTGACCAATGTCAACTTACATTAATCCTTCTACAAAAGCTTGTTAAACTTGTCTTTTAATCACATAGTCCTGTGAGTTTTGACAAGCATATTCAGTTACAGAAACATGACTGTAATTAGTGGCTGTACAGCTCATGTGGAGAGCGTTGACCCTCTCTGGAGGAAAGGCACCTTTCTGTCAGCTGCCCTCTCCCTGTACCATTTCTTTTGGTTTGAAGTCTGCTGGCAGTGAGTTCTCAGGTTTTCCTATTGTTTCTCTGAAGAACCCCCTTTTTCTTCCTAAATTTTTCTTTAGAAAATAATCATTGTTTCTTCTTGGAGCTGCTTTTATATGTTTTATCTTAGATTTTCTATGGTTTTGCTAGGATGTGTTCAAGTATAATTTATTTTTGTCTTTGAAATGTATTGTGTTTATTATTATTAATGTGTTTGTGAAAATGTGTATGTGTATATGTGTGTATGTGTGTGTGTATGTGTATGTGTGTGTTAGATTTATTGCTCATAGCTTAGACAGATAATGCCAGACCAAACGGTTCCATGGGGGGGGGGGAGTTTATTCAGGAGATAGGGCATAGGTGGGGAGAGAGATGGAAGAAGATGGTGGGGGAAGAGAGAGGGAAGAGAGAAGTGGAGGCTGGCCATCACCACGTGGAGAGAAGGGGAAAGGAAGGAGGGTGAGGAAGGAGCAAGAGAGAGAGAGGAGGAGGCAGGCAACCCCTTTTATAGTGGGCAGGCCTACCTGCCTGTTGCCAGGTAACTGTGGGGAGGAGCATACCTGGCTGCTGCCAAGTAACTGTGGAGGTGGAGTTTAGACAGAATACTAACAGTATGTATGTGTGTGTGTGTATGTGTCTGTGTCTGTGTGTATGTGAGTATGTGTGTAGACACTAATATCTTTTGCACTGCTGCTCTCCCCTGGTTGCCACAAAGTTCCATTAAATCTGTATAAACACAGGCTTGATCAGTGGTCCTTTAGAGTCAGAAGGGACCATGGCAGTTTTCAGTGTCCCAACTGGATGTAGTAAAAAGATGACATATACATGATGTCTTAGTTAGGGTTTTACTGTGAACAGATACTATGATTGTCAGACCCTGAAAGGCAGCCTGATTTCTTGTTGAGTTAGGTTTGAAACCCCAGTGACCCAGCAGCTGATCCCGCAGGGTCCCCTGCAAGTCGTGGTAGGCTTTTGCCACTCTCCCAGACTCCAGGCTTCTGACATGAGGCTGAAGTCCTCTATAGATTTGTGTCCTTTTGACATGTAGGGCAAAGCCCCCAGCCCCTCCACAGGTAGAAGGCATGTAGCCTCAAGACAGATGTCCACATTAATGAGGGACCTAAGGGCCAGAGGGCGTAGCCAATTAAGCATTCCTTTCCAGACACTCCTCCTTGCAAAGGGTGTTTAACCTCAGGCTCTCCCTGAGAAAACTGGGTACAGTTTTTCATCTACTTTCCACCATGACACTAAAAGCCTTAAAACCATGGACTGTTTCTCTTTCATTGGGATCCACCATGGGGAACAATGGAGAAGGTTTTGACCTACAGAGACACCATCTAATCTCCCGCAGAAGTCCTCTCTGCATTTCTAGCCAAGTCGACCACCAACCCAAGCAAGCTGGCCACAGTGCCAAGCGAGACTCTCATCCCTGCGGGACACAGCTGGAGCTTCTCTCCTCCTTTGGCCGTGGGCCAATCTGGTCCACATGTCCCCACTTTGTTCTCGACCCTTCTGCAGCTCCCATAACCCGATGTGGGTGCCCAAGAGCTCGAGAACCAGATGAGCTAGCTCCAGCTCCCCCCGGGACCTCAGACTGTGATCCCCACCCCATGAGCAGTGCCAGTGTGGAGTGAACACACTCAAACTCTGTCTTTCCGAGCGCCCCCAGCCCTGTGGTGGGGCAGACTCAGGACACACATTAACCCAACAATGACCAAGGCAACTCTTATAAGGACAACATTTAATTGGTGCTGGCTTACAGACTCAGAGGTTCAGCCCATTGTCCTAAAGGCAGGAACCTGGCAGCATCTAGGCAGGCGCGATGCAGGAGAAGCTGAGAGTTCCACATCTTCATCTGAAGGCTGCTAGCAGAATACTGACTTCCAGGCAGCTAAGATGAGGGTCTTACAGCCCACACCTACAGTGACACACCCACTCCAACAAGCCCACACCTCCAAATAGTGCCACTCCCTGGGCCAAGTTTGTACAAACCATGACACATGAGAAAGAACTAAGGGTCAACTGCTCCAAAAGGAACTTGAGCAACAGAGGGTGACTTTTCCCACTCTCCCCCAGCACATTAAAACAATAAAGTGTGTTAAGTGTTATCAGATTGAGCCCTGCAAGTTAGAGGATAGCCAAGCTGCTGATATCCAGACAATGACTGGATTCCTCATGGCTTTTTGTATATTGCCTTATTCTAGGTAGCTAGAAATATCAATTACTGCTGTGGACTCCAGCCTGAGGGTGGGGTAGCTTGCTGACTTTCTAGTGGAATTAGCCACAGTGTCAACAACATCATTGGTAATGGAGACAGATCTCAGCCAGACAGTGGTAAACACCAGGCTGTGGGCCCCAACTTGGGGTGCTGGAAGGTTCCTGACCTCTGGGCTGTGCCTCTCACCTTTTATCATCCAAACCAGTAGTGATGATAGTTTCCTGATTTCTAGAACCACAAATTATTTGTTTCTGAAATGGTTCTGTGTAGCACACAACCATAAATTTTAGCAGCAAACACATGTGTAAGCGTTTATTACTTGTCTGTCTGAGGTTGGCTAAGTGATTCTACCCTGCAGGCTAGCTGATCACTATCTAGGCTGGTTTTCACTGTGGCAATTGGACTCTGTCCTCCTAGGCTCTGGCGTGTGTTCTCATGGTGACCACAGGCCTGTGAGAGGAATGGGGTGGAATATGCAGGGCCTCATGAGCCTGGCTTCAGCACGAGCTTAATCACTTCTGCCCTGTAAGTCGCCTTGAGTGGGGACATGTATCCCACGCTCAGTGGAAGTAGCTCTAAGTCACAGGCCATGGGCTCTGGATAACAGGAAGCATTAAAGCTGGGAGCTGGAGGTGCTCTGAGCCTGCCCCACCAGGCCATACTCCTCCTTGGTGGGTCCTCCAGCCCTTCTTGCAGTGTTCACACCGGTCTCATGCATTAACTCTCTGTTGTAAGTATCTACAGCGATATCTTATTTCTTGATTGGACATTGTCTGTGTCAGTTACAGCTTATACATTCTGATTGGACACTATCTGAGACAGTTACATCTTATATGTATTGCTGTGCTTACCTCCCTTTGTTGTCACCGGAAATCACCAACTCTTGGTAGCCTGAAACAATTCAGATTTATCTTACTTCTCTCTCGGTCAGGATTCTGATGGGCTTGGCTGCCAGGCTTCTCTGGGAGGTCTCCTAAAGCTAAAGTCAAGGTCTTGACAGGGGTGTGCTTATTCCTGCAAACTTTTGGGAAGGATCTGTGTCCTGACCATGCTGGTTATAGACAGAGAGCACCCTGGGTTGAAGGACTGAAGCCTTTTGCAGGCATTCTTAGCTTCTGCAGGTTGCTCACATCCCTCGGCCATGGCTTCCTTCCTCTATCTTATAAACTACCAACAATGGGTCTCAAGATTTCCTGTCCCCTCTTCTGCTTTCCTCGTCATCATGAGGTGATATTGAGCTAGTTCCTCTCCCCATAACAAGGTCATGTCACCACATCAGCGACATATCCACAGGTTTGGAGATTAGGGTGTGAATCTTTTTAGAGTTATTATTCACAGCATTGCTCATAATCTCACCTCTTGCTGGAAAATGAGCTCCGTGAATTCGGAGATCATGCTGATATTTGTGAAGGCATCTCAAGCACCTAGACCCAAACATAGACAGGCAGAAGCATAAATAAAGAAACAAAGCTTTGGTCTTGGGTTCCTTCTGGTCTGTGCCCAAGCATTGAGCAGATCTTGGGCCTCAACTCTAACCCCAGCAGCAACACCCACCCTAAACAGTTCTGACACAACCAAGATAATAGGAAAGACAGGTAGCACTAAGGAGATGCAGATGGCGAAAGGCAAGCACAAGAACATAAGCATCAGCAACCCAGGGTACTTGGCATCATCAGAACCTAGTTCTTCCCACAATAGAAAGTCCTGAATTCCCCCATATCACCAGGAAAACAAGATTCAGATTTAAAATCACTTCTAGTGATGATGATAGAGGACTTTAAGAAGGACATAAATAACACTCTCAAAGAAATTGAGGAGAACACAGATAAGCAGGTAGAAGCCCTTAAAGAGAAAACACAAGAAATCCCTTAAAGAGTTATAAGAAAACACAACCAAACAGGTGAAGGAATTGAACAAAACCATTCAGGACATAAAAATAGAAGTAGAAAAAATAAAGAAATCACAAACGGAGACTATCCTGGAGATAGAAAACCTAAGAAAGAAATTATGAGTCATAGACGGAAGCACCACCAGCAGAATACAAGAGATAGAAGAGAGAATCTTGGGTGCAGAAGATACATAGAAAATATTGACACAACTGTCAAAGAAAATGCAAAAAGTTCTTAACCCAAAGCATTCAGGAAATCCAGGACACAGTGAGAAGACCAAACCTAAGGATAATAGGTATAGAAGAGAGTGAAGATTCCCAACTTAAAGGGCCAATAAATATCTTCAACAAAATTATAGAAGAAAACTTCCCTACCCATAAACATACAAGAAGCCTAAAGAACGCCAAATAGACTAGACCAGAAAAGAAATACCTCCTGTCACATAATAATCAAAACACCAAATGCACAAAACAAAGAAAGAATATTAAAAGCAGTAAGAGAAAAAGGTCAAGTAACATGTAAAGGCAGACCTATCAGAATTACACCAGACTTCTCACCAGATACTATAAAAGCCAGAAGATCCTGGACAGATGTCATACAGACCCTAAGAGAACACAAATGCCAGCCCAGGCTACTATACCCAGCAAAACTCTCAAGTACCATAGATGGGGAAACCAAGATACTCCATGACAAAACCAAATTTACACAATATATTTCCACAAACCCAGCATTTTTACAAAGGATAATAGTGGGAAAGCTCCAATACAAGGAAGGAAATTACACCCTAGAAAGAGCAAGAAAGTAATCCTTTTCCAACAAATCCAAAAGAAGATAGCCACACATAGATAATTCCACCTCTAATAACAAAAATAACAGGAAGCAACAATCACTGTTCCTTAATATCTCTTAACATCAGTGGACTCAATTCCCCAATAAAAAGACATAGACTAATGGACTGGATATGTAAACAGGACCCAGCATTTTGCTGCACACATGAAACCCACCTCAGTGAAAAAAACCAGACACTATCTTAGAGGAAAAGGCTGGAAAACAATTTTTCAAGCAAATGGTCCTAAGAAACAAGCTGCAGTAGCCATTCTAATATAGAATAAAATCGACTTTCAACTTAAAGCTATCAAAAAGGATAAGGAAGGACGTTTCATACTTGTCAAAGGAAAAGTCAACCAACATGAACTCTCAATTCTGAACATCTATGTGCCAAATGCAAGACTATCCACTTTCATAAAAGAAATCTTACTAAAGCTCAAAGCACACATTGCACCTCACACAATAATAGTGGGAGACTTCAACACCCCACTCTCAGCAACGAACAGATCATGGAAACAAACTAAACAGAGATACAGTGAAACTAAGAGAAGTTATGAACAAAATGGATTTAACAGATGTCTATAGAACATTTCATCCTAAAACAAAAGAATATGCCTTTTTTTCAGCACCTCATGGTACCTTCTCCAAAATAGACCATATAATTGGTCACAAAACAGGCCTCAACAGATACAAGAAAACTGAAATAATCCCATGCATCTTATCAGATCACCATGGTCTAAGGCTGGTCTTCAATAACGACAAAAACAATGGAAAGCCCCCATTCACATGGAAACTGAACAACACTCTAATCAATGATAATGTGGTCAAGGAAGAAATAAAGAAAAAAATTAAAGACTTTTTAGAATTTAATGAAAATGAAGACACATTATACCAAAACTTATGGGACACAATGAAAGCAGTGCTAAGAGGAAAACTCATAGCTCTAAGTGCTTACAAAAAGAAACTGGAGAGAGCATACACTAGCAGCTTGACAACATACCTGAAAGCTCTAGAACAAAAAGAAGCAAGCACACCAAAGAGGAATAGACAGCAGGAAATAAACTCAGGGCTGAAATCAACCAAGTAGAAACAAGAAAAACTATACAAAGTATCAATAAAACCAGGAGCTGGTTTTTTTGAGAAAATCAACAAAATAGATAAACCCTTAGCTAGACTAATCAGAGGGTCGAGAGACAGTATCAAAATTAATAAAATCAGAACTGAAAAGGATGATATAACAACAAAAACTGAGGAAATTCAAAAAAATCATCAGATCCTACTACAAAAGACTAAACTCAACAAAATTGGAAAATCTGGATGAAATGGACAATTTTCTAGACAAATACCAGTTACCAAAGTTAAATCAGGCCCAGATAAACCATCTAAACAGTCCCATAACCCTGAAAGAAATAGAAGCAGTCATTAAAAGTCTCCCCACCAAAAAAAGTCCGGGACCAGACAGTTTTAGTGCAGAGTTCTATCAGACCTTCCAAGAAGACTTAATACCAATTCTCTATAAACTGTTCCACAAAATAGAAACAGAAGAAACACTACCCAATTCATTCTATGAAGCCACAATTACGCTCATACCTAAACCACACAAAGACCCGACAAAGAAAGAGAACTTCAGACCAATCTCCCTTATGAATATCGATGCAAAAATACTTAATAAAATTCTTGCAAAGAGAATCCAAGAACACATCAAAACAATTATTCATCATGATCAAGTAGATTTTATCCCAGGAATATTACAATGGTTCAATATACGGAAATTCTTCAATGTAATCCACTATATAAACAAACTCAAAAAAAAAAAAAAAGCCTCGTGATCTTCTCACTAGATGCTGAGAAAGCATTTGACAAAATTCAACACCCCTTCATGATAAAAGTCTTGGAAAGACCAGGAATGCATATTCCATGACAGGTAAGGAAGGCATTCTTGTCAGAAGACAGGCTCAGTCTTGTTAACGAAATAAAGAAGGGGGAGAGGTGGAGAACCTTTGGGGCTGCTTGGCAGGAAGCTGACATGGGCCAAGGACAAGGAAGTGGGCTGCTTGACAGGAATATGACATTGGCCAAGGACAAGGAAGTTGTAGGCTTCAGGCAGGAATATGACAATAGGCTACAACAAAGAAGTAATCTCAAGCAGGAATCTAAATATTAGGCTAGAACAAAGAAGTAATTTCAGACTGGAATCTAAATTTTAGGCTAGAACAAGGAAGTAGGCTTCAGACATGAAAATGACCTTCGGCTAGGACAGGGAAGTAGGCTCAGGTACTTTGGTCGTCCTGATAAGCCCTTAGAAACAGTGATCATTGGAGTGTTCATGTAATTGGGTTTAATGCCTTGCTTTTTCTTTGACTATTTGTGTTTATTGTATTGCTTGTTCCTTGACTATTTGCATCTATTGTATGGCTAGACCCTCAACCTAGAACTGACCTTAATATATGCATGCAATCAAAATTGTATAAAAGCATAAAGGAAGAGGAAGTATAGGATAGGAGTTCTAGGGAAGGGAAATGGGGAAAGGGGATGATATCTGTATTGTAAATAAGTAAAATATCCAATTAGGAAAAAAGAAACAAAGCTTTTGAAGAGTTCAAAATTAAGTTGTTGGTGTTTGTTTTACCACTAATACTCCTCCATCTTGTTTCTTCATATATAAAATATAGTTAATTGTACTTATTTCTGGGGCTTTTCTATTGTTGAAGGTTACATTAGGTAACTCATATGATATCTATGTTTAGAACATAAAATGTGGCCAGGCAGTGGTGGCACATGCCTTTAATCCCAGCACTTGGGAGGCAGAGGCAGGGGAATTTCTGAGTACGAGGCCAGCCTGGAACAGAAAGAGTTCCAGGACAGCCAGGGCTATACAGAGAAACCCTGTCTCAAAAGAAAAGAAAAAAAGAAAAAAGAAAAAAAGCAGCCAATGCTCTTGTCTGCTGAGCCATCTCTAGAACATAAAATGTGGTTCTGCCCCCCCACACCCCCTCTCTCATATTCACCCTATTCAGCCAGAGATAACTATCTTTTCTCTTCTGGAGAATTAGGTTTATTACAAATGATTGCCAATAAAGCATTTCATATTCAAGTATGACTTGGGATAGAAGAATAAAAGCCTTTAGACTAAACTCTGTTGAGAAAGAAAGAATTTCAAAATACTTTTCAGGAGCATGACCCCAAGGACAAGGCCACAGAGTGTCTTTCCTGGATGGAGGGGCTTGCTTCCCATAGTCATGAGTGCACTGTGTGCCTTAGAACTTTGGGGAAGAAGAGAAGATGGAGATTATAAGAAACATGAAAATGAAGTAAAGAGTTTACCCTTCCAGTGTGAATAGTCATAATGGAACCAGAGACTGGAAGATGGAAGAGGAGGAGAAAGAAGAGGAGAAGGAGGAAGAGTGGGGGGGAGGAATATTGGGGGGAGGAGGAGGAATCAAAGCCCAGGAGAGGGGACAAAGCTGGGGAGGGAAGACTGGGGTGGGTAAGAACCTGATAGCATGTTTTCCTGGGCATAGTTTGGTTGAAGCTTCTGTGTTTCTAAGACAGTGTCCTATAGAAATTTCATATGAACCATATGCATAACTCTAAATGTTTTCAACAGCTACATTTTAAAAGTAAACCAAAACAAATAATGCTTAGGTATAGAAAAGAACAGAAAATGTGTATTTTTGCTTTAATGGTTTCTAAACAGAGCTGACAAAACAGGAAGAAGTTAGGAATGAACCAAACCTTAGTCATGTACAGAGAGAACCACTGTGTGGCACTGACATGAGCCACTAGCTCTTTACTAGGAAACCCAACCAAGACCAGACCTTGCTTTGTTTCCTCTTGTGGCCTTTTTGTGTATTAGATTAGTGGATCTCAAGATTTCAGGATGCAGGCACATCCTTAGGGCACTTCCTTAATGAGGTTTAATTATAAGTCTACTTAGGGAAATAGACAGGGAGTTGTCTCTGGCCATATGGCCCGCCTCTGTGGAAACTAGGGCACAGTCCAGGGTGCAGCTGTGTCCCCTCTGTCCTGCTGAGCTGCATGTCTGCCTTGCTGTTGGGGTGCTTGGAGTATCTCAACATGCTGCTTAGAGGAGGCAGAAAGCAGTCCATTATGGAGTCCTCAGTAGGAAACAGCACTCTGGGATGATTGCTGTAGTTCCCAAGTACTGCTAGGAGTCCACACTTTCCCCAGGGCATCTACACACCAGGAAGGGGAAGATGGAGTCCTGGGGTGTGGGGTAGTGAGGTTTGAGACACTCCTTGTTTGTTCAAACTGCTTTATTTGATGGTGGATGTGAATGCATACACCTTACTCAAGGGTGAACCAGGGATTAAATACCTTTTACTGGAAGGAATGCCCAGGAAGGGAAGCTCATTGGCTGAACAACCAAGGCCTATCTAGTATCTCATTAGCATAGACGCCTTCAGAGTTTTATGCTAGTGACTGATTGCCATGGTCCTCTCAGTGGGGTGTTGTGATTAGTGTTCCAGAGCAGGTCAAGTTAGGCAGGAAGTGGCCCCACTCCTATGGTTCTCAATTCTGAGATTCATGGAGTCTGAGCTCATTCAACCTTACCAGTTCTTCTGTTTGCTGGCACAGTCCACTTGCCCCACACTGTCCCAGGAGCTGCTTTGGTGACATGGCTAGCCAATATCCAGTGGTTGACTTCAGTGAGCGCTGTGGGTCCCTGTGGGGCTCACTACGGGAGAGACACACCTTTGCCTCTGTGCTACTTGAGCAGCCTGTCTCAATGTCAGTGTCGGATGCTTTCTTCTGGCTGGTCAGCCGTCACCACCAGTAGAAAAGCCTTTACTGGATGGTTTGGTTGCTGAGGGGGCCGCAGGCTTTCACTGATCTATCAGCAGTTTTTTTGCTCTATCAGTGGTGGGTCAGATGTTGCCACTCTTGGTTACACTCAAGCAGGGATTGTAACTGAGATGGGGTCAAGGGGAAATTCGGAAAATGGCTGGTCCATGATGTGGTCGATACCATCTGCTGAGGTGGGTCATGCAAGTATCTGCAATTGTTTTATTCTTTATGGTTAGTCATCTTTCTATCTCCCTTTGTTCAAAATGATAGTTCTATCCATCATTTTGACTACCCAGAATACCAAAATATCAGGACACGTAAACAAAGAAAACCATCACTACCAACAAAATCCTAGTACAGGCCACAATAAACAAACAAACAAACAAACAACAACAACAACAAAAAGAAAGACACCAATTTCAGTAACTTTTCTTAAAATCCAGTATATCCTCAATTATTTCTTCACACAGTCAATTGAAAACAAGGTATTTTATTTTTTACTTTTGTCTTGGTCCTTGAAAACTGATGTGCATTTGATACAGCATATATAAATTAAAAATAAACTCTTTTCTAGTTCATAACGAGGACCAGGAAGATGGCATAGAGGGTGAGGTGCTTGCTGCATAAGCCTTACAGCCTGAGTTCAATCCCTAGGACCCACATAAAGGTAGAGAGACAAAGTTGTCCTCTGGCCTCAACTGTGTACCCTAGCATGCACACACTCATGACCACCACCACCTCTGCCTCCACCACTGATAACAACAACAACAATAAGTTCTAGTATACACAAAAGCTTCTAGAATCCCTGCATAGCACATATAGACTCTGCACTGGATGATGCAGCTGTAATAAAGACTTCATACATGGATTCCATCTAGAATGTAAAGGCAGCACTGCTCCTGGTTTATACTCCATGACTTGGGTATAGAATGTAGAAATTCTAGAAGTTCCCCTGTGTTTAAGTAAGGAGACAGAAGAGAGGTTTGCTGATTGAGTCTTAAAGTCAGGCTTGACAGACTCTGTGTTCGTGGACACCACAACTGATAGTATCAAGGACCACAGAATGCAGAGGCAGATCATCCCACATCATCACAAAAGGCCTGACATCTCAATGGTTGCCTGTCTAAGAGCTGACCTGAGCATTCACACTGAACCTAAAGCCAAATGGGTACAAATGCAATCTTGGACTCACATTCTTCTCATCTCTTCTATACCCAGCTGTGTGTGGAAGGTATGCCCAAAAAGGCAGAACCCAGACTACAGACCCTAATGTGTAGATTCAGCTGTGAGACCCTACCCTACGGAGAATGAACCAGGGGGAAGCCTGCATGGGCCCTGGAAGTGAACAGGAGAAATCAGGGGAAACTGCTCCAATGCCTTGGGTAGCTGAAGTGAGAGGCACGGAAGTGGAGGTTTAGAACTCAGTGGGCAGATATCCCAGCTCTGGGCTTTTTGTCCTTTGGAGTGGTTGTGGCTAGAAGGACAGAGGATGCTCCCTCGGGGCATGGTCCACCCTTGCTCAAGTCTCCAAGGATTTGAGTCCTCTGTTCTGTCACTAACTCCAAATAAATGGACCAGAGGTAAAAAGGGGACAATCTTTTTACTGCCAATGTGCTGTGAAGAGCCAGTCATAAGGGACTGTGTTTATTAAAAGTGGCTCCATATTGTAAGATACCAAGCTCGGATTCCATTTGTTTTTTTCTCTCACATGATTCAATGGCTGAGAGCAAAGGTGGAGATTGTTAGACAAATAAAACCAATTTCGTAGGCAGCATTTTCTTTGCGTATTTGAGTGTACTGTTTAAATCTGGTGCAAGTTCTACTGCATATGCACAATGCCTTAAGAACTCAAATTTAGGTAATAAGTTGATGACCTAGTAATGAGCAAGTAGTGGCAACCACAGCCATGCTATACCAACCCTCCCCATGCAGAATTCCCACAGACACTGAAAGTTTCTGGTCACCATTCCAACAAATCTCTGCCTGCTTCAGATATCACCTCCTGAGTGCCAGGATGCCCCCCTGCACTTTCTAAACAACTGGGTAATTTAGAAGTTCTTCTTATCTCCTCAGGCTCAGTAATCCCCTAGAAGACTCTGAAAACTCAAGAAAGTAGTACACTGGATTATAGCTTTGTTGGAGATAACACAAACCGAGACCAGCAGGCACCACTAAGGAGGAAGCTGAGTCCATGGAGCTTTCGGGTTGTTTATAGTCCACAGCATGATTGATAGATACACTGGGTAATGGCCTGTGCCACATGTCTGAAGCGACAACCTTAGAATGGAGTGATTAATCTTCCTGGCATAGCCAACCTCCACCTTGAATCATCTCAGAAGTGTACATTCAGGCCCAGTCCGAGGTGCCCACAATGAATAATACCCTCCTGCTTAGGGAACGAGTGAGTTCGAAGCTACCTCTCAGAACTAGAGACAAAAGCCACCTCACATCAGTGATGGTGGTAAAGATGACTACGGTACCAATATTAGTGTATCTCTCTCTTCTCACTTCAGAGATACATCACTTCGATCAGTTAAATGCTCATCTTTTGAGAGAATACCTAAGATGTTATAGGCATGGCCATTTTTAAGTGTGGATTTGCCCTTAGATCCTGTATTAGGATAGAGAGTGCCCAGGGCCTCAGCATCAACTAAAAGGCTTCCTGGTTGCTTGATTCTCCCCCATAAATGCCCTGCAATCTCATAAAACTATTCATTTATTTTCTTGTAAATGCTTCTGTTGCTAACTAGTCCTTGGGCATTTTTCCAGTGGAAAATGGAGTTGTTGGCTTTCCCTGGTTCCTGTTCACCACCCAATAAGTTAAAAGATGAATAAATAATTACCATAGACCATACTGATGGAATACAGGAGGACTGAAAGCAGGAAAATATTAAACTCATCAAAAATCACTGAGATCAGTGGAGGGAAAGAAAACTGCAAAAGGAGATGCAAAGACTGAAGCAGGAAGACACAGCATCTAACAAGGAGCTGTCTTATTGAGAACGTGTCACCTCAGAGCCAACATAAAGTCTGCAGATGGGGCGCACCTGCCTCCTGAGAACCTCATGATGTGAAATCAAGCATCAGAGCCCGGAATGGAAGCAGAAAAACCCTCTGAGACACTTCAGTAAATGAACTCTCAGCTTGCAAAACAACAGGTGCATCTCTACAGAGATGTGGCCCCTTCCCCCACCCCATAGCACCACATCCTGAAACTGCAGCACTGCTCTGGCCTCTCTGATTAAACCTCTTCCTTTGGTCACTCTTAAAGTAGTTGGTTTCCAGCACGAATCCTCCCTCCTCCCCTGAAATTAAATCTGCTAGCTTTGGCTGATGTTTAAACAGCTTAAATCTCTGGGGTCTTTTTTGGGAAAGGATAATTTTAACACAGGTGATAAATCCACCAGAATTTTGGGGCGAGAGGAGAAGCCTGGTGCAGCCCTTATCTAGCTGTTGAAGACAGGACCCAGAACTCTTGGAACAAAGCAGTAAGGAAAGGTACTAGCTGGCATTTTATAACCAACAGATGAACCCAACTCAGCCTGCAGGCACAGTGCAAATAGTTATTGAGATCTGCAACCCGAGGAAGCAGCTGTGGAGAAGAGGTCTCTAACTGAAGCTCTGTCAGCTCAGAACCCCACCTTTTCACCAGGTATCCCTGTGTCAATCATCTCGTGGTACAGAAGAACGATTTTGCAAGCTTCCATCCATAGGCGGTAGCCACCCTCTTTATTCCTCTGTAATAGAATTGTTGATCCCAAGAGTACACACAGACATCATCAGAAAGATTACTCCAGAAATTTCCCACTTCTTTTTCCAAATGGTGGTGTTCCAGGGACGAGTTTAAGCTTTCTGCTCATCAGAACAGAAGCCAACAATGACTTAAGGAAAAAGGAAGCTGGAACATGGTAATAAGCTATGACCCAACCCGGAGTGGAGCATGACAGCCATGTTCCCACCCAGGATGGAACTCCTGCCCCTGCCACACTTGGGGCCTCTGTTAAGGTCTGTCACTGAGTGAAGGTTTGGCTCCCCACACCTCTCTTCTGTCTCCACATCCTTCATCTTGCAAAGACAACAATTGTGCCACTTTCAAGCCCTGGGATCTTGTTAGTCCCCTGAGAAGCTTCAGAAACACGGCTAGGAGAAATATGCTGTTCCTCGCCTGTTCACACTGCTGCTTAGTCACAAATATCAATGCTGTGAGGTAACAAACACTGAGCGGAGGCGGCAGGCGGGAGGCAGGAGGCAGGCCTCAGACTGTTTGTATTCCTGAGGGATTCTCAAAAGCAAGTGTGAAAAGAATGACAAGGTTTTTTGTTTGTTAGTTTGGTTGGTTTTTTTTTTTTGGTCCCCAACCCCCATCTTTAAAAGTACCCAAAGGGGGGGGGGGTCTCAGGTCCAGGCTGCATCAACCCCTGGAAAGTGGAGGAAGGACGCCAGACATCTACACTCTAAGCTCCCTTCTCTCCCCACCCACCCTTCCTCTCGCTATGCTCATTCTTTTTCTCATTTCCCCATAATTATGCCACCGGGGAATTGTGTGAATGTCAGTGATTGACGTATCTCACAATCCCAGAAGTACCTGGAGCCACTCTTTTAACAACAACAACAACAACAACAACAACAACAACAAAGCTTCCATTCTGTGCATTTTGCAGTGTCACCCACAGTCACCTGGTCATAATGACAGATTAGCGGAAAGCTATGGGATGTGAGACTACTTATATATTTGTTCATTCAAAAAATAGTTATCAACTATACATTATGCTCTGGACCCATAGAGACAAGATGGAGGTGTCCATGTTCTGACTTGAGGTCAGTCAACATCAATGATGTGGCCATTTTCTATCTCAGTTCATTCTAGGGCAACAGTCACCACAGTGAACATGCACTCCTTTTCAAAGTTAACAGATCCTGTTCCTACTGAGGAAATTATTAAGACTTTAAAGACATTTGAATGTTCTTGGGGCAAATGCTATTACAGAAGTCCCTGTTCTAGTTGAGAATGACTATATATGAATCATTCACAGTCAGCTTGGATTTATACGTTTGGATTGCTCATTTTCAGATGTCCTATAAGATCTGTAGCCTCATGGTTAATGGCACTCACTAGCTTCCTTAAAAACTGGGTCTCCTCTAGATACTCCACCTCAGTGAACAGCCTCTCTCCTTCCTGGTGGGCAGAGCCAGCATCCTGGATATTGGTCCTGAAGAGTTCTTCTTGCTCTCTATGTTAGTTGTTTTCTTGGTGTGATAAAATACTTGGCAAGAAGGAATAAAGGTTTTGTTCTGGCTTACAGTTCAAGGAGTGTGTTCCTGCAGAGCAGGGAAGGCCTGGTACAGAGTGGTGTCCTGCCCCTACTGGCCCACTGTCTCCATCAAGTCTCCACCTCCTGAAGGTTCCACGACCTTCCCAAATGGTGCCACAAACTAGGGATGACCAAGTTGTCCCCCATGAGTCTTTGATGTCATTCCACATACAAATTGCAACTCACATTTTCAGGCTAATCACCAAGTCCTGACTTTCCTTTAACACAGAGAAGCACAAAGCTTTGCCATTGGTTTGGCTCAGAGTCAATCAAATGCTTTAATCCCAAGCTAGAATAATAATATTAGCTGGAATAGGCTGTCAGATGCTGTCTAACATAATGCTCTGAATGGTGGCTTACTTAATGCAATTACAGCATTCACCTACAAATTACACAAGTAAGTTTTCTTTCCATATCAAACACGTTTATGATTTAAGTAAACAGCTTCTTCAGAGAACACGTTCTCTATCCTCTGGGATTACTAAAGGCTTTTAAAGCTCATGTTTTGAGAGATTAAATTACAGCTTTGCAAATAGTTGTATATCTTTACGAACCTTTTGCTCTTTCTTATTGTAGGTCTTAGCCACAGAGAAACAGAGCCATAATTAATCATTCAGAACACTTTAATCTTACTTGACACCTTTGCCCCATCTGAATTAATTTTTCATTATATTCCTGTGGTAGCTAGAATGCAAATATTCTATAAATTTTTCTTCCTCGTTTTGCTGAGAAGGGCAATAAATAACACATTTAATTTCTTAAAGTGTTTATGTCAATGGTATGATCTATTAATTTTATTGAGACTCCCATAAAACACCATGGTGAATTGTGTTCAATTTTAACTGAGGCTAATAGGCACTTGAGACTTACAATCTTTATATTACTTCAATATAACAGTTTTATGCATTTCTTGAGAAGTTTATACAATTTATTTTGATCATTTTCATTCTCATTCATCCCCCAACTTATTCCAGATCCACCCCTTTAATTCTAACCCCTCTCTAACTTGATATCATTTATCTATCTATCTATCTATCTATCTATCTATCTATCTATCTATCTATCTATTTATGTCAATACTCATGGGTGTGAACATCACTGCAGTGTGATCAGCCTACCAGGAGCCACACCCCTAATGAAAGCCATCAGTTTCCCATGACTCTTCAGTTAGAGGTGGTCTCATGGCTCACTCTGTATTCTTAACATTCCCTACACATCTTCCTATAACAGCTATACTGCCCTGGTATAATTTGCCAAGAACAGTGACCAACAGTCTCCCTTTCAGGTTCACCCTTCTAGGCAAAGCTTTTGTTGTTCCTCCTCCTCCTCCCCCTCCTCTTCCTTCTCTTCCTCCTTCTCCTCCTCCTCTTCCTCCTCTTCCTCCTTCTCCTTCTTTGCTTTATTTTGCTCATAGATGACACAGACACATTTCAGAGTGGCATTAGAACTGTGCCTCAAAGATTTGTCTTTCATCAGATGAGGACATAAAATCCCAACTATCTCTGACATGCTTAAATCTATGTGAAAATACAAATGGTTCCTGCCATCTGTCTTGTCACTAAACTGGAACCTAAATAGAATATCACTCCCCGTATCCACCGTCTCCTAACAATAGCAATGTGTTGTTGTAGAAGAGGGCATTGTGAACTGTTGTGTATGTGTGTGTGCTGGGAACTGAACCATGGTCTTCTGCAAGAGTAGCAAATGCTATTAATCAATGAGCTCCTTATCCAGCCTTTGGTGAGGTATAATCACTATCTCAAACATCTTTGTCATTCTATGTCTAAGACGTAATAAGTAGCTAATTAGTAAAAAAATGTGGACAGCTGGGAAAGGAAGAAGCGCCATGAACCTATCTCAGTGTTTTGGCATAGGAACCTGTTTGAAGACGTTCAGTTTCCCTGGGATGGATGGTGACTCACAGCTCTTAGTGTCAGCTCTTAGTATGAACACCATCCCCACTTGTGAGACTCCTGTTAGGCAACTGTACACATATTCCACAGCAGCCGACATGCAGCTCTGGGAACCCAAATACTCGATAAAGACCCTGTTCTCCAAATATCAAAAGCCTCTGTTCTGACTGTTGATCGTGATTTCCGGCTGTACATACGTGTACTCACTAACCTTCACTGTCATTTTGAAAGCCTCCAACTCCTCTGATTAAAGCAACTTTCAAGAGACTTAAAGGAACCATGTCTTTCCCTGTGCCTTGTTGTGTGCCCCATCCCACCCCCAGCTCTGTCTCTGTCTCTGTCTCTGCCTCTCTCTCTCTCTCTCTCTCTCTCTCTCTCTCTGTCTCTGTCTCTCTCTCTGTCTCTCTCTCTTTCAGTCTTCTTTTTGAAGCTAGAAATATAAGGACTTAGCAGCCATCCAAAAGCAATCGTATTTGTAAGAGAACTTAGAAAGTCACCATACATCCCAGAGAAGGGCTCACCTCAGGTAGGACTGGGGTAGACTCTAGGTTTGTATCTCAGTCTAATTCTGGATGTTTTGTACCAGTTTGAAAGAAGAAGAGGAGAAGGAAGAGGGGGGAGGAGGAGGATGGGGAAGAGGAGGAGGAGGAAGAAGGGGAGGAGGGGGAGGAGGAGGAGGAGGAGGAAGAGGAAGAGGAAGAGGAAAATTGGGAAAGACAGAACAACAGAACTCTGGTTATAATATTGTAAGATTCAAAAGTTCCATTTTCAACACAAAAATCATAAGACATAGAAAGAAACCAGAAATGATCTTACTTAAGAAAAAACTCAACAGAGACTGTCTCTGAGAAAGACCAGATGGTGAATTTACTAGACAAAACGTTTAAACAATTGTTACAAAGCTATCCAAAGGACTAAAATAAGACAGTAGAAGTTTTTTTAATGTTTGAATAAAACAGAAATATCAATAAAATATGGAAAATAGAAACAGAAATGAAAAGAATACCTAGAGATAAAAATATATAAAATGAAAATTTAAAAAAAAAGCAGATTTGAACAAGCTGCTGTGGGTCATGGAGCTTAAAGACGGCTCAACTGAATTGTCTTCTGATGAACATTGTAGGAAGACTTATGGAGTCTGGCTCTTGGGAAGCAGGTTGTGTATTTACTTAACTGTTTCCTATACTGTGCTTTTGCTTATTTCCTTAATGTGTCTCATAAGTTGGAAGTTAAGTCTGATGGCTCAGATAGATTCAGGTCATACTTTGGGACAATAAAACCTCATTGTTGATATCATAGGTTATTCTTGTCTCAGGGGAATAAAATTTGTCTCCCGGCCAGGCAGTGGTGGCGCACGCCTTTAATCCCAGCACTTGGGAGGCAGAGGCAGGTGGATTTCTGAGTTCGAGGCCAACCGGGTCTACAGAGTGAGTTCCAGGATAGCCCGGACTACACAGAGAAACCCTGTCTCAAAAGAAAAAAGAAAGAAAGAAAGAAAGAAAGAAAGAAAGAAAGAAAGAGAGAGAGAGAGAGAGAGAGAGAGAGAAAGAAAGAAAGAAAGAAAGAAAGAAAGAAAGAAAGAAAGAAAGAGAAAAAAGAAAAAATTTGTCTCCCTCCAACTCATTTTTACAGTTTTTGTTTTGATATAATTATAAACATATTTGTTTTATAATTGTAAAAATTATAGCAATTATGTAACTCTACACAATTATATAATTGTAAAAATGATAGCAAGAATCCCTTGAATTCCTTGCCTAGTTTCCCAGCAGACACCTAATGTTACCATTATACAAAATCAAAGCTAGGAAATTGGTTTTTGTTTAATGCTGTTCATTGAACTACTTACAGACTTTAATTTTTGCTGTGGTTAACATGTGTATATGTATGTGAATACAAGCATGTGACCATATTTCTATGCAATGTGCTCACGTTTGAGTCCACTTTTAATTCTTAATAAAATCCCAGGAAGATTCCATGCCAAGATAACTGCATCGCCTTGTAATGAGAGAGCACGATCTGAGCACATGAGGATTGTGCCAGCCCCTCTAGGGAAGCTAGAGTTCAAATTTAGGAGAAAACTGCTTTGGGCAAGGGGTTCACTGAACAGAACCTTCCAGGAGCCTTTTGATTATCTCAAGCCATATATTTGGTTTTGTAGAAGAGAGGGGAGAAGGCAAGGAGGACAGAAAGCATCCGTCGAGTCCCAAGTTGACATCTTTGGGGAAAGGATGTCACTCAGAACTCATTATCCTCTAACAAGAGGCTTCTTCCTTATTTCTGAGAAAAATAGAATTGGGAGTCTGAACCCAGAGACTCCTGAGATGTTCAGAACAATGCCTGCTCAGAGAGGTTGTTTGGTAGCTAGAGACCTTTGGAGGCTGTGAGGTGTAGCGCTGCTGGTTCCTAGAATCATTTATTTTAAGTTGACTGTGTTTACCTCTGTTCTGCTGCCGTCAAACTCTCTGAGTATTTGTTACCACCATCACCACTTGATGTTTGCTATGCTTGGAGGAGTTAAGGAGAAAATGTAGAGAGTCAATTTGGAGAAAGTGCTGGAAGGCGGTAAGTGTGGTTTACAGTCGGGACAGCTACTAAAATGGTAGGTAGCATGGACTGCAGAATGTTCAGCCCGTTAACAGGAATAAGTTAAGATTAGAACGGCAGTCTCCCAAATCCAGTGCTCCACACAAGGTCATCATTAAGTCGAAAGCTCTGAGGTGCTGTCTGAAGTAGGGAGATGGACTAGATTTTGCACATATTCCTGTCAGCCTCAATAATTTAATATTTTTTTCTACCAAACTAACCCACAAGCTAAACTGCCAAACTCAAGAGGACACTTGTATTTCTTATACTGCTCTCTTGACAATGTTTAATTCAATCAATAATTCCTTCCTTAAAGATTCTCTCTGTCAAGGTTAGATAAGAAAAAGAGAAACCACTTGATATTTTAAGCAAAAGGGACTTAGTCTAGGAACCAAGTACTTATTAAAATGCTGGAAGGTGTTGAAATACAGCTAGACCTCCAAGAATGTCCATCACAAGTGGACTGCAAGGGGCAGTCCAAAGTGAGAAGATATGGAAGGCACTTGAGCACACTACTATAGCTATGGTCTAAGCATAAACAAACTGCTACTGTCACCATGACAACCAGAAGCCATGAAGCTAGCTAGAAAACTTCTGTTGAAAAGTTCCACACCTCCACCTTGTGCTTGCCTAAAGATAACAGCCCCCAGCAGCAGGACTACCCCCTGCCTCAGTCCCACCCACCATCTAAATGTTGAGCAATGCTTATTGGTGCAATGCAGTTTGCACCCTGGCCTATGACTGTGCTGTCTAGAGTTGTCCAGGAATTAAAACAGAAAGGATAGAAGGTAGGGAGTGCTCATCAACTGGGCCCAACTCAGCACTTTCCTGCCTTCTGTTACGGTACAACATCTCTCTCTACTTCCAACCCTGTACTATTGTATCTGCCACGTGTGCCATACATGTTGTCCTTCTTCTGGACCACTCCTTTCTCTTTATTGTTCTGCAGTCTCTTTCTGGGAAATTGCATTCAGTGAGTATGCAAGGTTTTCAAAATTATCATCTCCAGCCAGGCCTGTTTCCCCAGTTATATTCTCATCTATAGAATCTCTGCCTGGATATGTCTTAGGTATCCTAGAGTGAACGTATCATAAGCCAGGCAGATCAGTTCCCCTCCCCAAAGGCATCTATCTAGGCTTCTGATTTCCCTATGGTAAAATGGAAAATGGTTAGATATAATCAATCTAGTGTTCTATAAGGGAAACCTGGGAATCACCCCTAACTCCTCTTCCCCCTCACTGACCAGATCTAATCAATTGCAGTCATGAGAATTATATGCTTCAAATCTCATCTCCCCAGCAGACCTCCTGAAGGGGCATCAGAGCTGACTGTCTAACCCCCAGCCTGAGCTGCCCTCATACATTGTCAGAAAACCTTGCTAGAAGCACAGCTCAGACCTCCAAAGTTCCAGTGGCTCCACTTCCCCTTAAGATGGAGTTCAGAACCATGAATATGACTTTCAAGAATAACATCCAATGTTGTGTTTCTCTGGACTATATTGTTTAAACACTAGAATTCTTCCATACTGTGAAACTACCTTCCTACCTCCTATCAACTAAAGAGCTGCTACTGAAACTGTTCTGATTGGTTGATGCTTGCACCAGTCAGATCTTTTACCGGATGGATGACTGTACATTGCCATTGTTTCCACCAGGAGAGACTTATCTCATGTCTGTGTCCCGTGTCTCAGAACTCTGCTCCAACTTGCCCCTGGAGGATACTGCTTGGGGGTTATTATAGTGTTCTTCATTGATCAGACCAGCTCAAAAACTACAGACATGTCCTCAATGAGGTCTCCTAAGTACAATGCTCTCATAGTTCATGGCAAGGGGTAACTATAAGTACCTAAGGTTGTGATCAACTACCATAGGTCAGAGCTCTCTCAATGTTTGCCTTGCCTGACCACATGTGAACACAGATTCACTTGGACTGGTTCCTAGAGAATGCAGCAAACAGTGAAACAGTAGATGGACATGCTATGCTTTGTGCAGGAACTAGTCAGGGGGTTCTTCAGGAGCAATCTGTACCCATAGGGGTGCCTGGGAGACCAGTGTGAAAGTCATCTCTATTAAGTTCTTCAATTATTGCAAGGCTTGGCCAAAACCTACCCAATGCTCTCTTGGCCTGGGCATTCACAATATTAATTTAATTCCTAAAAGTGAGCGCTAATGGGTAGGCAGTGCCAGCTAGTAATGTATGTGAATTCAGTTGAGGACTATAGATATAAAGATCTCCATCTTCTAAATGAGAAAACTGGGAGTGCATAGAGGTTAAGCTCAGTGGCTGAGCCAAAATTCCAAGCTCCCAGCTCAGCACTTAACTGCCAGCTAGAAGCCCTCATTCAACCAAGGCACTGCATTACCGTACTCTAAGGTGAAAATTTCATGATTTAGTCAATATAGAGATATTGACTAGATAAAAATCTAAGACCGTATTATAAGGGCTATGAAATTTTGCTAACACAATTGTTAGTTCAGCCAATGCTGAGAGAACAGCATCTTGAAAAGTACTGTTGAAGTCAAGTGAACTCTTTTCCTCCTGAGATGGCTTGTTATTTAATGCCTAGCAATTTAGTGGGAAAATCATTGGAACAAATTTATCAGAACTCCAGGGTATTGTTTATCTAGTGGCAGGTACATAATTGAGTAAAAACAGTCAAATCTACGAATATTTTGTACAACTCTCTTAGGAAGAGACTGAATAATATCTACAATCTAGCCAATTTAGAGGGTGAGAAAAGGCTTACATTTTAAATTTTGGAGTTTATGTGTTTATGAATTTGTATTCATGCCTCCGTTGTTAAATGTTTTTTATTTTGTCTCTGCCAATCTCTCAAGACTCTTCTCACCATTTTTCCATCCACTTTGTGTTCTAACAGTTCTTGAATCTTCAGCTCTTAAAGGTCTCGGGCCTCCAGATCCCGTTATCCTGGAACATCCTTTTCCCCACCATCTCAGTGACAGTTTTAACTTCAACAACTTCCTCCAGGAGATCGTCCCCAAGCCCTGACTGTAGATTAGCACAACCTCCTGGATGTCCCAAAGCAAAATCCTCATGGGTCATTTTGGTGGTCACTTTTTGGGGCTTGTTCTTCTTTCCAGGGTACATGCTCCATAGTGGAGAGGTAGCCTCAGTATGTGTCCTGCTGAGTCTGCAGGGCCCAGCGGAGGATCTTGAGCACATGGATAGCTTCATAGCTCTCAGAGAAATGAGCCAGAATCTATATGTAGCTCTTCAAATTACTTTCTACTTGCTGCTAAGTAAATAAAGTGTGTCTGTAGTTAAAATTGATCATTGACATTTTCCAGAAGTTCAGGTCAAATGATGGTTTAAATGGATTAAAATTGGGATTTGCAAGCAAGCTTCATGTCTCCCAGGATTTTGCTTTATGATTTTTTGAGTCAAGGTCTTATTATCCCAGGATGGCCTTGAACACCTTGTTATTTTAAAGTTGACCTTGAACCTCTAATCCTCCAGCCTCTACTTCCTGATGGCTGAGCATTTGCTTGCTGTTTGGTTTGGGCTTCTTGTTTCTTGTTTTTGAGTTTTGTTCTTTTTTCTTTTCATTTCTTTTTCCTCTTTAACATGCACATGTAGTGTTCGGTTGATCTCTGGTTCAACATGTCTTGAAATTGTCAGACCTCAGCTTGCTTAGTAATCTCATAATGTTTCCGACAGACTGTGTATCATTCACAACCTAAGGACTGGTAGGAAACTCAGCTTTCAAATGCAGTACCCAAGTGATTTCAGTCTGAAAGGTGATATGTCTGTTTTTCTAGAATCTCCTCATCTCTGGAATGCACACTGGCAAGACTTCTAGTCCAGACTTCTTGGGACCTGACTCACTTGCCTCTGAGACACAGTTAGAGACACTAAAATCTTAACAAGCCTCTTGACTACTTGACTTCAGACGCCCAGATGACTGCTCTGGAGACAAGCATGTATACTAGCCTATCTGTCCAGATGTCTGTCCAGAAGAGGACTGTCCGTGTGATACGGGTGCAAAGCTCTGGAAAGCCCCTGAAGAACACTGCTCAAGCCATAAGCAATGTGACTGTTGGCCGATGGAGCCTAACACTTCCAACTCATTCAGCATTCTGCTCAGGGACCATGGGCTAGCTCCTGTGATGACCAGGAGCCAATGACCATGCCAACCAGTGAAGATGACCACATAAATCTGATACTGTCTCCATCTCAGAGAAGTTTGTAGCTCAGTTATGTACACAAGTACACATATACTTGTAAACAAGTAGACATGAGGGTGTGCTTTGTAAAGAGGAAACAGCAATCAGCCTTGCTCGGAGAGCCAGGGAGAGCTTCTTAGAAGAAGGTCTATTTGAACTGGGTTTGACGTATAAGTGGCAATAAACCAACTACAGAAACGTGGGAAGAGAAACTAGAAGCTCAGCGAGATTCTGCCATCCCGCAGAGAAAGGAGACTCTGTGTTCCCAGTGCCCCAACGAATGTAATGTGGCTTTGATGGCTCCCTCTAGAGAGCTACTTAGAACTTTCCTGTAGAAACATGGTGATTTGTTTTTTTATAGGTTGATCCTAATGACCAGTACAGCTAATATTCATGAATACTGGGGCCCTTGTTAATTTTTACCTCAGACAACATGAAGGTGATGGGTTCTATTCAAAGACTCCAGGCTGTGTAAAGATCTACTTCCTTTTAGTGTTCAAAAATACTCCCTCAAATAATCCCCGGCAGGGTCATTTGTTCCTCTCTCTGTAACTGCTGTGCTCTGGCCCTCCTACCTAACCTCCAGGAACTACACAGATAAAGAATGGATCTCAAAGACACCATTGAAATCTCCATAGGGTGGCCACACCCACAGAACAGCCCCAACCCAACCTCACTTACCTTCACCAAACACCCACAGGCTCCACGTTGCTTCCTTGTTCCTCCTGTTCTCTCTGATGACCTCCCTTGGTGTCAGTGCTGTTCTTTTCTTTGTTTTAAAAATAAAACCAGAAAATCCATTTATGAATGCACAGTGAGAGCTCCAGTTGCCATGTGACTCGCGGCAGCCAGAGCTGGGACGTTCTTCCCAGGCAGCCAGGAGGGGTCTGAATCTAGGCTGCTGGTTAGAAGGATCTAGAAGCTGACTGGCATCAGTTACAGAGGACCCACAGTGTTCATTTCCATACAAACATGCCAGATTCTTGGACTGGTCCAGCCTGGAGTCTGATTAGGCTTCTAGTCAGATGTTGCCGCTACCAACGTGAGACAGTAGAATCTTCTTCCACTTTCTTCTGCCACCATAAGGGCAAAAAATTACTAGAGGGAGGAAAACAAAATATTATAGGTAAAATAAAACAAAACAGTCAAACAAAAAAGATTCTAAAAACAACTTCCTTAGGCCCAGAATCCTTTGGAGTTGTGTCCTAAAACACCATGCTTCCTATCAAAAATGGTTTGGAGTTTGTAAAGGAAGGGCCTTGAAGGTTTGACATTTCTTCCTCCTGGAGGAAGAGGAGAATGTGCTGGTCTGCCCTGAGTCCCTGCCCTTTCCTTTTTCTTTGTTTTCCTTTGTCAGCTAATTCTCTCACCATCCCCGAGTGATGTCATCCACTCCAGTAGTGCATAGGAGAACAGAGCAGGCTGACTCCAAGAGAAGGGGAACGTGGGAAACAGCTGGGCAGAAACGTCTTAGAGCACGCAGCAATGGAAAGTGGGTCAACGTGGTTGCTGAGGCACCTTATGTCAAAAGTGGCCGCCAGAGGAGCATGTCCCCAAGGAAAAGGCTGCCTTTGTGTCCTAGTCACACTCAGTGGCCAGGAGCTGCCCACCAGAAGCATGACCCTAGTACAGAGGTGGTAATGGATTTCAGAGCACAATAGCTGGGCCTTTTGTCAATTAAGTTCACAGTATTTGTCAGTACTTGGTCCCTGAAATTTCAATAGACCTTCACTGAATGAAAATGAATGAATGAATGAATGAATGAATGAATGAATGAATGACTAATCACTGGTACTAGTGCAACTGCTGAAATTGCATGGCAATCTCAGTGTCAAGAAATAACCCTTTGAAATAGCTAGTTCTGGAAATAAGCTTTACTTTCACATCTATTTAGACTTTTAGGCTGAGTCTTTAGGACCCTCAGAGGGAAGTGTTTCACATTAGGGCAATGTCCCTGAGTCAGGGTGGCTATAAGTTGACTAGCATGAGAGATGTGGGCACAGAGGGATCCCGAGGTAGCCTGTGCTCTAGTCCTGGGCACATGCCACCCATGCATGCTCTTGGCTGTTTCTCCAAGTCAATCCAACTGTGGACTGTCTTGCTATTCCTCACAGGTGGCAGAAGGAGCTGGGAGGACGAGTGAGTGAAGACGCTAATATAACAATACCAATGCTTTAGAAAGTAGACAGAGGTCCAGAGAAGGCAGTTAGTGAAAGCACATAAGAGCTATCTAATGAGTAGGGAGGGGATATAAACCATGGGACCTCATCCTCATGACTTCTCGTCAAGTGTACAGTAGACACTGGACAGCCTGACTCTGAAATGACCAGTTAGTTCCAGCTAATATTCTTCACTGGGGAAAACGTGGGCAGCTTTGTGGTTTGAAGCACAGTGTCTCAACAGAACCTGTCAATCCACTCAGGATGCTTAAAACTATGGCCCTCAAGATGTCTAAAATGCCTGCGCCAAGTTGGCCAAGGCCTTAGGAAACATTACATGCAGCTGAGAACAATGCGTGTTGGCAGAGCCTGTTGTGTTCTGTGTGTACAGCCCAGTTCAGCCTCAGAGAACCACAGACAGACAAGCTGGGGCCTCTGGAGACAAGAGAACTATCAAAATCACCTAAGGACAAATGTGTCATCCTGAATCCCTGAAGTTTCATTTAGTCACATTGGTCTGAGTACCAATATCAAAGGACTCAAAAAGACCAGAGTTCAAAGCCAGACTCGCCAATTAAGTTCATGCATGACCTTGAGCTGGTTGCTGAACTATGTGCTTTTCATCTGTAAAATGATCTTGGGAAGCTTCTCCCTGCTTGTTATGAAGATTTCAGGTATCACATTCCAAAGAGCCCAATATCAGGTACACTGATACTCAACCAATGACACCTATTGTAACAATTACTATTGTTATATTAGCATTATTATTGTTAGCAGACAATGTAAATTAGACTTAGCTTTGACATTTACCATTTTGTGTTAGCCAGATTATTTAGCTTCTCTGGACCTCATTTTTCTTATATTGAAATTGGAGAAAATATTACTTAATCTGGCATGGTATTACACAAATCAGAGTTAATCTCAGAAAGCTCCTAATTATGCGTCTGGATCAAAGTGGTCCTCAGTAAAAGCCATCTATGATTAAAGTAAGCAAGAAAAATTATTGATGTTGGTTCCTATAAATCAATTATGTCTAAGCATCAAAGCTCTCTGAATTACTCTTTGGGAGATAAACTCTCTTTTCAATGTGGTTGCATTATTCTGGAGGAACCTGTGGGCCTTAGAGGCTGACGCTGGCTGGAGCCTCCTTCACACTCCCTTCTCTGGGATCCTCCTCCCTCTGTGCACTTTCCAGGGAGACATTTCTCAGGCAGCCCCAGGTCCCCTGAGGAGAACCAGAGCATCAGGCCACTGTTCTTTAAACTGCTGCTGAATTTTCAGACCATGAGACTCCAGTCTCTTTTGACTCTAGGCTGGCCCATCCCCAAGAAGAAAGCATGCCAGGAGGTGGAGGAGGTTATAAAACCATTTTGTATCCATTCTGTTTTTAATTGATTTCACAGCAGGGGAAGAAAAATCGGAATCTTTCCCTTGTAACCTTTCCATGAGGGAGGCCTTCTCTGGTCAGGAAACCCAGCTGGGGAGAGCCAGGCTCCAAATGTGTGTTCTCAGTTTTCTTCCTCAGTCTGTAAACTCCGCTCTGCCAGTGTCATGATGCATGCCAGTGGTTTCTAAGGGTTTTCTGGGGAACCACTTTGCACACCAGCTCCTGGCAGAGGAAGCCTTGCCTCTGTCCCCACCTGAGCTAATCTGGTCTCCATCTAACAGCTATGCCACAGGTCGGCTGGGACACCCAGTGCCTTAGCTCTGGATTCTGCTCCTTTTGGCTCAAACCCACAATGAATGCCCTGTAGGAACTCAAAGTCTCTGAAGATTTTTGTGGATTTCTGGGTGGGGGCAGAGATAATTACCTTTGGTCTCAAATTTGCTGCATCTTGAGGCAGGAACTTGGCCCACAGAATGGTGTGCGGAGACCTTTGTGTGGAGTAAGAGGTTGGAAAAAGCCAACACATGACTCACCTCAGAGAAAACAATGGAAACATGCATGCTTGACTCTGTTCTTAAAAGATGGTTCCACCATCCAGCCTTGAGTAAGGGAATGGATAGGTTCTCTATATTTGCTAATTGCAAACTAATATTAACATTACTTCTAGAGAAAGATTGGGTTATGGAGGTCCCAGGACACACAGACCCTGACTGTGTATCACTCGATCCTCTTGAACTTTGTACTGTTTTTTCACATAAAATCACATTACACATATGTCCAATATATTACCATATCCTCTATGCCATCTCCTTTAATTCATCCAGATTGTCTTCTCAAACCCTCTTTCTACTTAGCCAATCCTTTAAGGGCTAATTTCAAAAAGTCTTAGCTACTTGGGAGGTTGAGAGACTAGTTACCCTTCTCACCTGAGACCAGAGGTATAGACTAGCATGGGCAACCCAACACATATTCTGTCTCTGAAAAACTGAACAATACTAGTTAGCTATTATTATTGTTTTGTCTCCTTTTTCCTAATTACTCTACAGTCCCCATTGCCCTATGCGAGCTCTGAGAGGATCTCCAGTCAGTTTTGGTATGGGTGGGCCCACTCACAAAGAGTTTATAGTTGTTTGCTGAAAGTAGCATTTGTCACTTCCTCATGACACAGCACTTGGCTCTATCAGAGAATGAGAGATAAAGGCACATGAGACAAATCTAAGGAAAGGTAGAGCTAACACAGAATGTCCTTTAGAACTGAGTCAAGCCCCTCCTTCACTGTCATTGCTCCAGACCAGTGGGAATTCCAGCTGTGGGAAGCTGCTTCTCAGTGAGTCCATTACTGTCTCCTCTCCTCTGTGGCTAACAGCGCTTGGGTCTTTTCCTGGAGATGCGTGTCGGACCATCAACAAGGATAGGAATGTGAAACTCTGTGGACCACTGGGAGCCCAGTGTCTGAGACCAAACATGAACAGCTCATTTTCTTCACTTAAAGCACATTAAGAAAGAACCTGTTCTGCCACTGAGGTACTCCACCATATGCCTTGGGAGAGACTGGAGGTTTCAGTTCTCGAAGACCCACTGGAGCAGTAGTTCGTAGCCTTCCTAATGTTGTGACACTTTAATACAATTCTTCATGTTGTGGTGACCCCAACCATAAAATTATTTTTGTTGCTACTTCATAACTGTAATTTTGCTAATATTACAAATCATACTGTAAATATTTGTGGTTTCTGATGGTCTTAGGTGACTCCTGTGAAAGAATTGTTCAACCCCCAAAGAGGTCAAATGTAGGAAGTCTATTTCCAAGGTACAAAGATTCTACTTCTTCCGTAGACACTCTTCTGCCACTAGTCCCTTAATCTGGGAGCTCTGCCTTCCAACTAAAACCTGGATGTCTCTGTCCTCCAGACTAAAATGAAGGTTCTTTTCTTTGCTGTTCAAACTCCCACCTGTCTGGATTGGTGGGACAACTAGTCTACCACTCTTCCTCCACCACTCCCAAGATCCTCCCAGGGACTAGCCCAAGTGGGCACTTGTATTTTTCCATTGCACTCCAGTGGGATGTGATTTGACTATCCACACAGTTGCTGGAGGAGGAAGTCACTGGAAGCCTAACTCCTCAACTGAGGCTAGGTGGTAGTGCTTTCCAAGTGTTCTAAAAGGATATTCACTGTTGCCTGGGGCTTGGAGATCCTTAAAGTCCAACCTCTCTGGCTGCCTCTACTTCAGTAGAAATCTTTATATAAGTCAGACATCACAGAGTCTAGACTGTTGTGGTCTGAGTAGAACATTCTCCACTCCCCATCCCCAACCTCCAAACCACAAAAGCTCATATGTTATAAGCTTGGCTTCCGGCAGGTGGCCACCATACTCTAACCACTACTCCTGGTCCTGGTGTCTGTATCTTCTGAGTACTGGGATTACAGGCATGAGCCACTGTCCTTAGTTCGTTTTTTTCCCCTCTTGTTTTTGAGGTTTGAGCCAGGGTCTCATTACCAACACAAGCAACTCTGGATCTCAAACTCCTCCTGTCTTAGCCCTTGGCTTCCTGTGTGGTGGGCTTAGAAGCATGTTACCAAGCCTAGGATTTGTAAAAGTAGAGGACAAAGGCAAAAGAAGGGCTCAGAAAAAGGCCTGTAATGATGGAAGATGGGTCAGAGAGACACTACCCAGCCAGCTTTGAGGAGACAACAGGCCAAAGAATCTGAGTAGCTTTAGAAATGGAGAAAATCATCCTTAGCAAACCTTAACTATAACCCTGTGAGATCCACATTGAACTTCTGACCTGCAGTACTATGGGGATACATTCATGATTTAATCCAGTGAGTTCATGGTATGTTGTCGCAGCAGCAAACAGTAACTAATACTCAAGATACCAGTGGTCCAGGGTAAGTCTTCATTTGAGAGGCTCTTCTAGTCTCACTCTGCTTCTGCCATTTCTCACACCGCAGCTGCCACACTCCGATGTGCTATGTCACCATTTTATTCTAAGAACAGGTTGTGTTATTTTGGTGTAACCATATTGTTTATCCCAGTGACTTACTCGTAGACAAGACTCTCTGTCTCAAAATGAAAATGCCCATCTCCAGAAACCTAAATGACAGCTCTCCTTGCCAAAACTCCAACTCCAGTCCTAGTTTCCTTGGCTAAAATAACACGTACTTGGTGTCCTCTCATGATGGCACCTCTCAAGAGGGTACTTGATGCCGTGAAAGGTTCATCAGTCATGGATGCTTCTCCATTTTATCTTCTCTGTAGTACAGTCACCACTATGAAGGAGCAGACCATGCCCCCCACTTGCTCCACTAACACTTATACCACCTCCATTCCAGGTCTCAGAACTAGAGTTGGAGGAAGGATCTTTCTAGAGTCTGGTCACCCTCCTCCTGCTTATAAATATTCAATGGCTCCCACTGCTGTTTGGATAAAGTACAAAATCCTTACAAGGTCTCTAAGGCCCTGTATGATTCACCAAATGCCCAAACCTCTGGCTTATTTACCCACACAGAGAACCAGTGCCCAGGTAGTTGTGGCAAAAGGATTTTGTAGGGTCTTGGATGTATGGTATGGTGGGATGGGCTGTGCAACACAGATCTTCTTGGTTCTGTGGCATTGAGTAGAACAGAATTGAGACTGTCCTGGATTAAATTGTGTTACTCCAGCCCAACCAAGGTCATATGTTGGAATTGTACCCTGTCTATGGACATATGACCTCCACTGGGAGTGTTCTGGCTGATCATGAGTACATTGGAGCCCAGTGTAATCACAGGGATTCTTAAAAGTAGGAGTGAATAGCAGATGTAATTAGTTAGATGATGTCATTCTGGAGAAGAGTAAACTACTAATACAATGTGACTGGTGTCCTTATAAAAGAAAAATCTGGACACAGGCACACACACACTAGGAGTGTGCCACATGCAAACTAAGTTTATAGTACACAAGCCAAGAACTAGCAGAGCGAGGAGAGAGACCAGATACAGATGTTTCCATCCCAGCACACCCCACCCCACCACCGCCGCATCTCCAGAGGGAGTGAGCCACAGTCACCCTGAGTCTCAGAACTGCAGGGCAGTATGTTTCTGTTGCACTAAGGTGTTTGATTAATAGCCTGTTGTTATAGCAACACAAGTAAAGTGGTCTCACTATTTTCTCAATGGCATTGGTTTCTCTACCTTTTAATACTAGTGGAAGCATAGGCTTCTATGGGTGTAAATGTCAAAGTGTTGATCTGCGTGAGCAGCAGTCCATAGAAGTTATTAAGTGACAACGAGAGTCCCAAAGCGGGCTGCTACAGACCTATTCAGCATGCCACATTAGCCATCATTCCCCCACAGGCTGGTATTGTTATCTTCCCTTCAGACATTACAGCAAAGGCTCAATAACTCAATATCCTCCAAACATTAAACTCCCCGATGAGAACGAAGCACTGCTTTCATCTCTTTGCTCAGATATCTTTCTTCCACCATTTATCCAAGCTCTGTGTTCTTTTAATTAAAACCAAACTGGGCTAGACTCCTTGCAACCAGTTAGAGAGAGGTGAAGTCAGCTTAGTGCATCAAATTCTTGTCTGAGAAAAGAGTTTTCCAGAGACCCCAAGCAGCCACTCGTCACTTCTTAGCCAAATGAGCTCTTTCCAGCTGGGGAGGCAGCAGGCTCATCCGCAGCTGAGTTTTCAGGGTAGAGTTGCTGGGCTCCGGAGCTCCATTTTAGATGGGCAAAGGAGGTAGCAGCTAGCGGACAGGCTTGCTTCTAGAGTCCCAAGCCTGGAGGGGAAGCCATGGGCCCTGTGACACTCAAGGATGGGGCCTTTGTGTGAAGACTCAGCAGGGTGAGATGGGGTGGAGGTTGGAGCCAGGATAACTAAAAGGAACAGGAAGAAACCAAAAAGGGAGACGGGAGTGTAGCAGAGGAAGGAAAGAGCCGCCAGCTTTCAGATCCCATGTCTTCTGATCAGACGGAAGAGACCGTCTTTAGGATCCTCGGGGTAGACTTGCTGACACACCCACCTACCTACCCAGCTGTGGCTTGTATTCTAATAAGGTGAGATTTCTACATGGAAGGACCTGGAAGTGTAAGAGATTGGGTGATGGCCAATCTACCCCCTAAATAGCTTAGAAAGGCTTGCCATGTATCTGTTGGCTTCATCTGTGCAATAGTGCTGAGAAGTGTAGTCAAGGTTATTGTTATCTGTATATTTCAGAAGAGGAAACTGAACTACGGAGCAGCCTAGGAATCTGCCCACTGTCCTAAAGCTGGCAAATGGGAGAGAAAGAATTTGAACCCGGTCTGGCTGATTCAGAGACCACAATTTTCCATTGTGTACCACTCCAGCTTCTGAAATGAAAACCAGTACAGCACAAATTTACCACCGTGGCTGTCTCAGCCATGCGCGGCTCTCTAATTGGGGATTTTAGGCTGAGAGTTTGTTTTGAAGATAATTAATGAGAAACATTCAGAACCTTGGCCTCTGAGCATCTCCCCGCCGTCCTCCAATTGGGCTTACTAACAATTACTCTTGGTGCTCTGTGCCTCCCCAACACACACACACACACACACACACACACACACACACACACACGCCTGAGCTGAGGCAGCATGCAAGTCAATAAGGTAGAGTCTACCGACCCTGGAATTCAGCCTCATTACTTTAATACAACCTTTCAAACAGGTCTTCTAACTGGTGGCACTGTTCATCAACTAACATTATTTAACTACAATAAGATAGGAAACCTAGCCTGCTTTGTCATTTGAATTTGTGGACCCCTTTCTCTCAGGAAAATACTATCTAAGCTTCTAAAAATCAGTGAAATTACATAATGGTGTTAGTAACCAAAACAACCATGGCAACTACTACAAAAGCATCCAGTCCTCTCTCAGGCAATTGTTACGGATTGGAATCAAAGCCTACCTCTGCAAATTGCCTGTTTCCTGTTATGTTGAGGACACCATGACACAAGAGGGATACGGGTCAAATTGTTATTGCAAAGTCAAAGTGTCTTTGCCACCATTGTTCTTGTCATCATCTCAGACTCAACAAGCAAGGAAAGTTCCCAAATGTCAAGAAGTCAATAGAAAAGCAAACCTGGAACTCTGAGCAGATGCTACAAAGGAATGGTTCTCAGGGATGTGGCATAAATGCAGGGGATAGGAGACAGAACTGATCTTGTTGCACAGAGCTAAAAGCTAAAAGATTGGGTTGTCCCCTCCATATAAGGACTAGAAAATAAGGAACAGAAAAAACCTGTCCACTGGTGGAAGGCCGTGGCAGGAAGCTGACTGTCTGCCTGACGCTGTGGGTGGCAGAAGAGGAGGTCTCCAGAAATCAAACTTCCAAAATTGTGCCATGTGTGGGTGTTCGTCAGAGTTTCTTCTAACCATAACCAAAGAAAGTTATAGTCAAAAAATAGACATTAAAATTATCCAGGAATGGATCCACCTGAAGGAATGAAAACCAAGTCCTGAAGACAGGCTCCTGGGACTCTGCAGGAAGTGGTTCCTACTGCAGATACACCCATGATGAAATCCACTTAACTACATGGAAAAAGAGCTACCTTGAAATACAGTCAAAGAGGATGAATTGGTAACGTGTACTGTCCATAAACTATACCTAATGTAACAGTATGAAAGGAGTTTTAAATAAGGATCATTAAAACATTCAAAACCAGAGGGGAAGAAAGGGATTATCAGGACAGTATGGAAGAGGAATTCAAATTCAAGAACACACAACCACCACAAGCTACAGTTGAAAACACATCAGCAAATGAGTGGGGAATGGAAGTACAGGGTGGCGGTTGGGACAAAACTAATGAAGAAGAACTGGTTTCCTACACAAAAGCAGCTTCGCAAAAATATAAAGGACCTCTGAAGATAGTAAGAAATGTTTAAGACATGTTTGAGGAAATTGTTTGAATGCTACTTAGAAATGCAAATGGAAAATTGAAGCAAAGATGAAAACACAAGCTTACTTCATGTACAGGAAGAAAAATGTTAAATCAACCCCAAGGGAACCTGGAATGAAATTTAAAAAAATATCAACAGAAAGGCCTTTTAATTGGACAAGACTTTAAACTTATTGCAGGAAAAATAGGAAAAAAAAGCAATTAAGGAGAACTCACTCTACCCGATACTAATTTACAATAAGTCACAATTATTAAAGGAAGTTAGTCAAGGAAAAAAAACTATTACTCTAGAATCTGCATCCAGCAACTGAACCATTTTAAGGCAAATAAATTAGGCAGAGTCATCTCTAGGCAGTCTTGTGTAAGACCTTGAAGGGCAGCCTGGTTTCTGGTTGAGCACAGGCTAACCCCTCCCCCCCCCCCCCGAGACTCTAGGTGATCCTCAGGGGCCTCAGGTGGGACCCAGGTGACTCTAAGGGACAGCAGGCATTTCACCACGCCCCCAGACACTAAGCTCCTGACAAGAAGCTGCAGTCCTCTATAGATTTGTGTCCTTAAGTCACATACGGGGAACATCCCTAACCCCTCCAGGTAGAAGGTGTGACTACAGGCCACAGAGCCTCAAGACAGATCTCCATATTGATGAGGTATGAGGCCAGAGGGGCTTAGCCAATTAAGCATTCCTTTCCAGACCCTCCTCCCTGCAAAAGGGATCTAACCTCAGTCTCCCCCCCCCACCGAAAAGGGGGTACAGTTTCTCATCTACTTTACGCCATGATGATAAAAGCCTTAAAACCACGGGCCGTTTCTCTTCCATTGGGTTCTGCCGTGGGGAACAATGGAGAAGGTTTCACCTACAGAGCCATCGTCTAATCTCTCACAGACGCCCTCTCTGTGTTCCCAGCCACACCAACCACCAACCCAAACAAGCCGCCTACAACCAAGCCAAGGCAAGCCAAGCCAACCACAGCAATAAGCCAAAGACTCTCCCTGCGGGGCGCAGCCAGAGCCTCTCTCCTTTTCTCCTCTTTGGCTGTGGGCCAGTCCAGCCCGTGGGCTCCCACTTCGTTCTCTGCTCTTCCGGGTCCTTGTCGCCCTGCAGGTCCAGAGACCATCCCACCCCCACCCCTGAGCTAGCTCCAGCCCCTGTGGGACCTCAGATGGTGCTCCCCAACCTCCAGAGCGGTGTCCCCACGGCTTCACATAGCCGGACACTTGCCCGGTGTGGGGTGAGTACAGTCAAACTTCCCGCACGCATCCTGCGTCCTGCCTCCCTGAGCAGTGACCCTAGCCCCGTGGCAGGGTGGACGTGGACCCCCACTTTACCCAACAGTCTTGCAGGGAAAGAAAAGGAAAGAGATAATTTTAAAAAACAGATGTAAACAGTAGCAGGCGGGGATCTGAGTCCGTCCAAGGGGGTAAAGAAAGTTGGGCAGTAATGCGTGAAATACAGAATCTGTAATTTAAGCCTTAAAAAAAAGGTCTTTGGATCATCTAAACTTCTTGATAACAATGCGTATTATATGCATGTAGTGTGTAGCAACAATATGCATGTATCATGTGTGACAAGGGTAGCATGAAGGGTGGAAGAAAGCAGCAGTTAATACACAGCTGGGGGGGGGGGGATATATTCTCTGAAGAAATATTTCTGACAAGTTAAAAACTCGTATTGTAGCAACCACTAAAGGGGAAGATGGTATGACCAATCAGCTAATGGGAGAAAGAGAAGAATATGTTTTTTTAGGTCAATGAATCTAAAAATGGATCTTAAAAATCAAAGGAAGAACAAAGACTACTTGGCGCCATTAGAAAGCAAACAGCAAACTATTGTGTTTCAATCCGATTATATCAACAATCTCATTAACTATAAATGACCAAACTCACGGAAAACATCAAGCCCACAAACGTTCCCTATAGGAAACCCCATTTTCTACTTTAAATAAAAAACACTTCAGAAAAGTTAGAGGATGGATAGAAGGAAGGTGTGGCAGAAAAACAGTAATTCTAAGAAAACTGCTGGGCTGTGTCTACACCATTGTCGAGTGGAAGGGTTGTAAGATGATGCTTTTCACCAAAGACAAAAGAAATATTTCACAATGAGGTGTTCAACTGGCCATGAGGACAACAATCCCGCCAGAGTACACAGTAGTCCACGGGTGTCTGTGGGGATTGTTTCCAGGATCTCCCTGTGACACCGAAGTCTGTGCTGCTCAAAGCCCCTTGTAGAATACGAACTATACTTATCCTGTGTGCTTTAGGTTACCTCTAGGTTTTTACAATTGCCAATAATGACACAATTAGGAAAACAATCTTGCCTGTTCAGTGCAGGTGCAGGTCCTCAGATATTTTTGATTTGTGGTTGGGCAAAAGCACAGCATAAGCCCTGGATTCAGAGGGCTGTTTGCCCAGAATCAGAACTTTAAAAAGAGACCAAGGAGGAGGTTAGGCCATGACTCTCCAGTAGAGTGCCTCTGGCCTCGGTGAGTACCTGTGTGCCGTCTCCAGTACTGGGAAAGGGAGGGCAAAACAAACACCAAGAAAAGGAGAGAAGAAATTCAAAACTGTGACACTTGCTCAGCAATTTACAAGACACGTAGAAAACTAGGGGCAATATAAAGGCGCTGACCACACCTGACTTAACAAACGCTTACAGCTTCATACTAACTTTATGTACATTTCACACCAGTATTCACTTAGGATGGCCTCAATATATTTAACAGAAACAGTTCTTATTATGCTTCATTAATAAATAATGAATAAGTGATGAATTGAAAATGAATAAAGAAGGCCGGGCAGTGGTGGCGCACGCCTTTAATCCCAGCACTTGGGAGGCAGAGGCAGGGGGATTTCTGAGTTTGAGGCCAGCCTGGTCTACAGAGTGAGTTCCAGGACAGCCAGAACTATACAGAGAAACCCTGTCTCCAAAAACCAAAAAAGAAAAAAAAAAAAGAAAATGAATAAAGGAATAAATTAGAATTCAGGAATCAAAACTACATACCTGGAGGTCTAACTATTTGGAAATTGGAGGGCTAGAGAGATGGCTTTGTGGTTAACATCACTGGCTCCTCATTCAGAAAATCCAGGTTAGATGATGGCACCTCTATGCATGGGTGACAGCCATCTGAAACTCTGTTTCCAGGAAGTTAAGTGTTCTCTCCTGGTCTCCACGGGCACCAAGCTTGCATGTGGTGCACAGACACACATACAGACAAAACATCCATACACATGAATAAAAAGAAACCTTTAAACAAATATGTGAATCTTTAGAAATTAAAAAGAACACTTTAGGTAGTTCATGGGTCAAACAAGAACAAGGAAATTAATGAATATTTTGAACTGAAAGATATTAAGAACATAGCATATCAAAATATGTGGGAGTCAACTAAAATGGTACTCTGGGAAACTTTTATAGTTTTAAATGTTTATCTGAGAAAAGGAAAATGGAAAACCCTCAAATCTGTAACCCAAACTTCCATATTAAGAAGCTGCTGGAGGAGGCGGGGGGTTAAAAACAAACTTTAACCAAAATAGAGCACATCTATTACAGTTTGTTACATTGATTGTAACTAAAATTACTGGACAGGGGAGGAAGGCACAAGGCTTATAAAACCCACAGAAATCAGTCTCTGGGGTGGTCTTCCCTCTTTTAAAGGAACATATTTTATTTACTGACAATTTTCATACATAAATACACTGTATCTTGATTCCATACACCTCAATTTCCTCAGGACACACTTATATCGTATAGTTTTTGCTACATGACCTTAAGTTCAGGGCAGAACAAGCTACCAGCCCTGCCTAGGTTCCCTTGGATCCGAGGATAAAAGACATGAACACACACACACACACACACACACACACACACATTAGCTTATTTTTGATGCTTTAGCTCAATGGCCGGGCTCTTCTATGCCTTCTTCAGACATCATGACCCTCTCTTCACTCCCAGCTCAGCACCCTAAATCTGCCCTCATGCTACCCCAGGCCCAGTCGGGGAAGTGGCTGATGGCCATTTTGCCTAAGATCTCACATGGCTGATGACTCTTTCTCCCTCCAAAGCATGGCAAAAACTCTCTCTCCTCTCTTGTGTCTGCTAGCCTGCCTGTGGGAAAGCTGGAAGTTACCAGGCACGCACATGTGGTAGTCATACAGACAACCAGGCAAAAACTCATACAAATATAGTAAAGATTTAAAAATTCAAAATAAAAGTATCTTTTTGTTTGTTTTTTTGTTTGCTTTTTGAGACAGGGATTCTCTGTATATCCATGTCTGTCCTGGAACTCACTCTGTAGACCAAGCTGGCCTCAAACTTACAGAGATCCACCTGCTTCTGCATCCAGTGCTGGGATTAAAGGCATGCACCACCACCTCCTGACAAAACTTCTCTGACCAAGGTTGACAACAGCATGTGTGTGTGTATAAGTGTGTGTGTGTGTGTGTGTGTGTGTGTGTGTGTGTGTGTGAGAGAGAGAGAGAGAGAGAGAGAGAGAGAGAGAGAGAGAGAGAGAGAGAGAATAGTTTTTTGACAACATATCCATTTAATAATAGTAGTAAGTTTTTGGCCTAGGGGCTATGACCCTCCCAGCTATGGGCTTTTTAACATATTTACAGCGCAGGCATGAATTTTCTTCTGTAGAGTGACCAAGCTGGCTGAGTCAGCCAACAGAGTCTCGAGGGAGGGAGTGAGGATTAAAGAAAAAAAGACAATTAGACAACATTGTAGTATAACCCCAGCAAATACCAAAGCGAGTTTACTTTTTTTCAGTCTGCTTTTATACCATTCTAGGTACAGGCAAAGAATGGGGTCAGTTATAGGTCAAAAACGAAGTAGTCAAGGAACAAAGAAGGCATAATCAAAGGTCCCATGATTACTGTATTCAGGGACTTAACAAGATGGTCAAGATACAAAGAACACATTCCTCAGCTGTATTCATCTTGAGCCTTGTCCTAGCCCAATGTCAAGTTCTTGCCAATATTCTTGAAGTGGCACCAAGAGCTCTCCACATCTCCTCCCTTTTTAATTTCATAAACAAGACTGCATCTGTCTTAGGCTGTTCTGATGAGAATGTCTTCCTTGCCCTTCATTGAAACTGCAATATCCAAAGCAATACATTTTTGTATTAGATTAGTAAGGCTCTGTGCAGAATCTTACCCATCATTGACTGTCAGCCTGCTAAATTAATGGCTTTGTCTAGGAATCCATTTTAAGTTTCAAACCATGTATTTTGGCTTCTAACATGTTGATGTTGTTAAAGGCAAGTTTTATCAGAATGGGCAGGAATAAAAGTGTACCCAAGACAAGAATGATCAAACTGTATATGCCATTCTTGAAGTTTTATCAAGATGGAAATACTGACCTCAAGCCATGAATAATTTTATCAGCAGTATCTGCAGCATCAAAACTCATCAGAGCATCATTCTTTAAATTCATAATCTTGGTATGCAAAGTTAAAATATTCAGAGAGGTATTTGGCAAAATTATGCCAAATACCCTGCAAGTGTTTTTGAATTTTCTCCCAATTATAATGACTGTCATTGTAAATTTTAGAAGTTTTTAAAATTTTTAAATTTTATCAAATCCAATGATATTTAGCATGACACTTGAGATGGCTTCTTACTCTTAAACTCTGAACCTCCTCTCCATTAATTTGAATAGTATTATTAAAAACATCAATTCGTTGTTCCAAATGTGTACCTAAATCTTCTTAAATACTAAGAGTATTAGTAACATATTTTGCTAAATGATTAACAAAAGTGGTTGTCTTAACTTCTTGCATCAGAGCAATTGCAGAAACAGTGATGCTAGCTATTTATGTAACCAAAGCTGCTACAGCAATAATCAAGCCCACTACACTTTTGCTTCTGCTTAAAACCTGACTTACTTCTTTCAATACTTGTAAGATTTTTTTCAGAATACCAAAGGCCTGTCATACTCACAGGCAATAGAACAAAAGCTGGCTGATAGACCATAACAGGCATGCCAGGTTTCAACACACTAACACAACACATGCACTAACACTTGTTCAAAATCCAGATCCTGTCACTGCTTGAAATCCAGATTCTATCCCAATTTTGTCTATCGTTAACATAACTTCATAGAGACCTGCCGCTAACTTCCAAATATGCTGTTGAAAATGACCTGAATCTGATTCCCAAAGACCTATGGGCATCTCCTTTTGTCAATGCTTGATTGACTCCCAGTCCTCCAAATGCCCATTGTCTTTTCCTTTAATAATTGGTCACAGCCGGGAGGTGGTGGCTCATGCTTTTAATCCCAGCACTTGGGAGGCAGAGGCAGGCAGATTTCTGAGTTCGAGGCGGCCAGCCTGGTCTACAGAGTGAGTTCCAGGACAGCCGGGGCTACACAGAGAAACCCTGTCTTGAAAAAACAAAACAAAACAAAACAAAAATAATATTGATAATAATTGGTCACAGTAAAGGAAAGAGAAGGGTTATTATAACAACTTACCTATTAGATTAATTTTTCAAAGGCAGTTTCCATAGTTTCCATGTTCTCTGTCCCATAAGGTCTAAAAGCTTGAGGCAAGGCATCTTGTCCAGTCGGACAAAGGCAAACAAAGGTGGGTCAGGAACATATGTCCAATAAACTTCCCTGTCACCATTGTCAGGGCACTCAGTAAGCTCATGGTCACCGTTATTCTTTGTCCCATTATCAGCATGTCTCATCAATCACTCTGGCAGCCACCACACTCCTTCAGCATCCTGCAAAAGAAACACAAACATGTCCTCTTCCCCATCTTAATACCTGATCAAGACCATGCCATATGTCAGTAAGTGAATCCTTCCACTTCACCTGGGCATAAGTACAGCGAGTTATTGGGTGCAATATACACACAGCAGCAGAGAGTTTCTTGGCATCCAAGGGCAAAAAATTCAAACTAAAATTTTGTGGTGGAGTATATACAACTTTACTCCCCTCTCCTTTTTTTTGTTTTATGTAACTGATTTTTTTTTTAGAGCTCCATGGGCTTGTTCCATAATTCCCTGTCCTTTGGGATATGTGAGTTAGAAATATAGTTAACAGGGGTCTGTTAGACAACAGGAATAGACTCCTGTCTTTGAGGCCTAGAAAAAGCTATCTGAGTTAAAAGGCACAGAACATTTTCCCTCAATTCAGAGGGCTAGATCTACAGATTGAACAGAGATGTTTTTAGCATGATTTGTAGCATCTTTAAGTTTATATTCAGAAGACAACCAAAGAGAAATTAAAACCTTGAGCTTGTAACTGAATTGTAAACTGCCTACGTTCCATTAGCTTTATATATACTTAACTATAATTTTTAAAAGTTTCTTTTGAAATATCAGATCACAACTATAATTTTGGAAGACAAAGCCATTTTTTAACAGTATAACCAATCTAGTCTCTCTAAAATCAATACCAAGTGCATTATTTTCATTTTACAAAGTTTGGCTGCCAGTTCTTGTATATGGATACATGACAGTGAAGCTTTTAACATTTCATTAAAGAAACATTTTAAGTCCTATCTTTTATAAATCTGGTTTCAAGGACATGAATTGCATAAAGTATTGTCTCAATTTAGAGGTATCTTTGGAGACCTGTTTCCCTAGGTTGGTCATGCCATGTGTTGTTGCCCAGAATGACTCCAACCCTGAGTTTCTAGTTTAAATCCAACTTTCTGTTACCAATGTTACAAATTTTTAACCATGCCCAAAGCTTCTAAACCAATATTCTATAACCAAGACATGCAGAACATATTTAAACTTTTAGGACCAGTCAGAAACAAATATGAAGTAGCTACACACATTTACACATTTAGGTTAGATAGACAAAATTTTCTTACTTTTTCTAGCTGTAATTTCAAGGGAGGAGCACCTTGCCACTGGCTGAACCCAAGTGTTCCAGCAGATATACTTTTAACCATTTTTTCTCTTGAATATGAAACACAGAGCAACAATCAAGCAACAAAACAAAACCACAGACATAAACTGACAGACATAGACAGACTGGCTGGCCAAAGATAGACATTAGACAGAGAAGAAAGAAAACTAGATGCTGACTTTTTTTTTGGTCCTTTAGATTTTAGCATATCTCTAAACATATGTATAAAAAGCATTCTACCATTAGCCTGTCCCAATTTTATAGGGTTTACTCACCACTGGCCCATGTTTTCTTTATTTTTCTTTGTGTGCACTTCCTTTTCCCTCAATGTCCTTCACTGAATCCCTTATTCTGGATCCCCAACGTTAAGGACACCACCTGACCAAGCCCGCTCAGTCAACCAGCAGGGTCTCAAGGGAGGGAGTGAGGATTAAAGAGAAAAAAAGACAGTTAGCCAACATTATAGTATAACCTCAGCAAATATTGAAACAGGTTTATTTTTCTCCAGTCTGCTTTTATACCATTCTAGGTACATGCAAAGAATAGGATCAGTACTAGGTCACAAACAAAGTAGTCAAGGTCAAACAAGGCATAAACAAAGGTTCCATGATTACTGTATTCAGGGACTTAACATGACGATCAAGATACAAAGAACACATTCCTTGGCTGTATTCTTCTTGAACTTTGTCCTAGCCCAATGTAAATATTCTTGCCAATATCCTTGAAGCAGCACCAAGAGCTCTCCATGGTGTAGTAGACCTAAAATATAATTTTCAAAAAATCTGTTGATTACTTCAATAACAGCCATGCCACTATTGCACTGATATGTACATTTTGATGAGAAGGTCAGTAGTGTAGTATTCAGCATGCAGTGTTGGGTGAAACCATTCATGACCTTCTCTGGAGCCTTCGTAACCAATAACTCATAAGGACATATCCCATGGCAGGCACTAGAGTTTTCATCTAATAACCCCTGTCCTCTAGGGAAGCACATCAATGCAGGACACCTCCTTTCAAAATCCTTTTTAAAAGTATACTTTAAAATTAGTTTGCCAAGTAGTGGACTTACTGAACTTTTCATTTTTGTTCTTTTGATCCAAAAATAGGGTCTAATCATGGTCATCATGGTACTCTATGCCATGAAGGAAAAATAAAAGAATTTATAGTCATCATACCTCCTCGAAAAGAATTGCTGATGATAATCTTTGGGTGGAAGAGAGATGACATTGGAAGGAAGCTTCGGATATAAAAAACAGCAGAAGAAAACACATATCTATGTTAGTGAAAACAATCCCTCTTCAGATTGTAAAGCATGCATGGCTGTCGAAAAATAAAAACCCATAAACTCCACAGTGGATATCCCACTGTCTGTAGACATAGGAGGGAAGGCAAACAGACTGATAGAATTTGGAGGGGCCTGCACTTCACTTGAAGGGGTGGAATGGTACCTGCTGGAAAACTGTGATGCTTTAGGGATGCTCACTGCAACCCTGAGGGCAGCACTGAGACCTACAGATAAATTGAAATGAAACACTAACTATCCAAACATGGGTTAGTCAAATGTAATGCTGAGTAGTCAAATAATCCAAAAGAAAGTAGAAAATAGAGGAATAAAAATAGGAATGGAAAACAGAGTTCAAGAAATCTGCTTTTTAAAAAATTGGATATTTTCTTTATTTACATTTCAATTGTTTTCCCCTTTCCAGGTCTCCCCTTCAGAAATCCTGTATCCCATTCCCCCTCCCCTTGCCTCTATAAGGGTACTCCACCACCCACTCATTTCTGTCTTCCCGCCCTGGCATTCCCCTACACTGGGGCATGGGACACAATCAGGCACAAGGGTCGCTCCTCCGACTGATGTCCAACAAGGCCATCCTCTGCCTCATATGCAGCCGGAGCCATGGGACCCTCCATGTGTACTCTTTGGTTGGTAGTCCAGTCCCCGGGGGCTCCAGGGGGTCTGGCCAGTGATAAGGACAAAGGATGAGGGAAATACACTGAGCTGGAATGGCCGTGTTATCCTAGTGAGATCCAGAGCAGGGAGTATGTCAGAGACGAAGGGGAGCATTTCATAGTAACATGGTTTGATTAGATGAGAAGACACAGTATATTAAAAACACATTCATAAAAATGTGCAAAATTGGAAGTGAAAGAACCTGAAGAGGAAATAGACAAATCTATTACTACACTGTAGATGGCCACACCCTTGGTTGTTAAAAGAGCAGACAGGGAGTTGGAAAGACAGCTCTGTGGTGAAGAGCACCAGCTCCTCATCTAGAGGACCCAAGTTTGTAGATTTTGATTTTTCAAAACCTACTTTACTAAGGGTTCTTAAATGCTTTAACTCCCTTCTATCCTACCACCCACCACAGGCAGTGGAAAGGAGAGGTTAGTAGCACAAAGGGGGATGTGGACCTGTTTAGAGACAGTTCTTTGGACAAATCCAATCTGCATTGTCAGGATATCAGCAGTACAGTTCACATGAATCAGCAGCAGTAGCTTGTTCTACTCACAAACACCATTCACAAATCAGCAACCGCCGTTCCATCCAGAAGGAACCAGGAGGCTCTGCCAATCAGCTCAAGTCTGTACAAGCGTGAGAAGGTGAGGGAATATCACAAGAAGTTCTTTGGTGCATTTCTCTCTATAAGTTACAGTGAAGAAGGCAAGGCGAACCAATGTCACAGTGTTGTCATCATGACATCAGCAAAGCCCAATGAAGACCTGCAAAGAGTGCCAAGGCGAATCAATACCAGAGCACCAAAGGACATTTGTATCCTTTCCAAACATCATGTGTCTTCTCCAGCAAAACATTACACGCCCTTTTCCCAGGCAGCTTCCAGAAAAACACACGCCTGCTTCAGCAAAACATTCTCTTATAAGACAGTTTCCAGAAAACCATCACAGGACACATCTGACTCTCCAAAGAAATCAGAAATTTCCACTTCACAGGTTCAATTCTCAGCACCTACCTGGTGGCTCTCAACTCTCTGTGACTTCAGTAACTCCAGTTCTAGGGGATCTAATGCCTTCTTTTGGCCTGAGCTGGCACCAGGCGCACACGTACATGAAGACAAATTACTCACACATAAAATGATAAGTAGTTTAAAAGAAAAGAAGAACAGGCAGAAAATTAGCAAAGATGTGGAAGACCTGAACTCTGTCAGCCACCATGACCTCAGTGTTTATCTAGTACACGTCTTCAGTCATAGCACAATAAGTATTCTTGCCAAACACACAGGAACCAGTCACAGAGATAGACCACAACTAGATATACTGCCACCATAACATAGCAACAGTAACGTCACTGGAAAGCTGCTCAGAAAACTTCTCAGGCCAAATTCATGCACTAAGACGAACAGATCAAACCAATACAGACTAAGAACAGAAACTGAGCCTTGGCTAGACACAAGAGACCAGGTAGCCACCCCATTAATGACGATTCTGTGACCATTGACAGGTTGATTGATGGGCTACAATTGATTACGTTGTTTTCTACCTCACACCTTTGTTTTTCTTATAAATGCCACCTGGTCATATTGCTGGCTGGAGGTCTCAGAACACACTTAGGGGTGGGAGTGGGAGTGGGGATGGAAGGGAGAGTGAGGGTGGGAGGAATGAGGGTAAGAGGGGGGGTGGGGGTGGGAGGGAGGAGTAGGGGTGGGAGGGAGGAGTGGGGGTGGGAGGAGGAGTGGGAGGGGATGGAGTGGGGTGGGGGAATCAAGTTAGAAGCAAGAAATTGTGCTGTTCTGTCACAGTGTGGTGACTGAGGGCAACAGCAAGGGACTGTGTACTCAAAAAAGCTCGAAGAAGAGATAATTGAGGACAAGTACGTTTAATATAAAATATTATATAGTGTATACATATATGGAAATATCATATGGTACCCTATAGTATATTTTTATGTATTGGTTAAAAATAAAAATTTAAAGCCCACACGCACACCCCAAAAAACCTTTGTTTCCAAGAGCTGCCTAATTTGTAAATCCTTCTTGTTTTCTTTGCTCAGAGAAATTTCATGAAATTCAATTAATATAGAAATGTTCCTTTCAACAAACCAAGGTGTAACCTCCAAACATCATGGGGTTCATTTGGAAATCAATAATATAAAGGCATTTGGAAAATTCTACTATGTTAAATCTTGTGTGAAATGTCTATCCATCTATCTCTTTCCTTTTAGTAGGACTATTTCACAATAAAAAAGAAAACTTGAACTATTTTAAGCTGACCCAAAATGAAAATTTGGTGATATTAGTGATGATGGCCCGTTATTGATAAAGACCTGGATGAAAGGATATGGGGAAGCAAAGAAGACTTCTGCAACCTCTGGAAAGACAAACCTGTCACAACCAACTACAAGATAGAGTGAAAGAAACTCTGGTGTGTCATCACATCATGAGACATGGATCAGGGCGCTGTATTCTCTGTGACATTTGATCACAACAACCAAGGGTTCATTTCCACAGGGGGTGTAGCATTATTAGAAGATGAGGGAAACCTCTAAGACCCCTGCTCTTTCTCCAGCAGCCCCTTCTTGGTGTCACTCTTTGTTACTCTCGTCTTTTTCAACCCTGCCCACCCCTTCCATTTTAGAATCTCTGACAGAGACTGGACCAAAGGTTTTCAGGTACAATGACCAATGCTGACTTGGGTCGTGGGGCTGTGGGACCTGGCTCTCTTCACAGTCCTGCCTGCTCTTCTTTTTGCTTGACCCCTGGTCAAGCATCACCTAAGATTATTAACAGCCTCCATTGTGTGGCCAGAATAAATCACCTGACCCAGCTGTGAGAACATTGCCAGAACAACGTGAAAGCTTGGCTTTATTTTCCTTACATATGAAATACAGGCAGGTAGCTGCTGCACAGATGGGTTTCGGTTTAGATAAGATGGAGGATACGGAAATCCTTCAACAGCTGCAAAAGAATCTCACAGATGACTCAAAGTTGGAGGGCCCTCGGGGTAGCTGATTCAGAGAGCACTGGAGAGATGGTGGAGATGGAGAGCCAGTCCTCAGAGTCTCTGCTTTCTCCTCCACAGGGTGGAGTTAGTGCCTGTAATCTAAGCACTGGGGACATGGAAACAGGTGAGCTCCTGGGGCTGGCTGGGCAACCCTCAAAGCTTCATTGTCAAGCTCCAGGCCAGTGAGTGAGAGAACCTGTCTTCAAAAGCATTAGAAAGGTGGACTGTGCCTGAAGAATGATATTCTCTCTCCCTCTCTCTCCCTCTCTCTCCCTCTCTCTCTCTCTCTTCTCTCTCTCTCTTCTCTCTCTCCCTCCCTCATATGTCACCAGCACATATAAAAATTAATGTAATATATATACATCACAGTGAATATATATTCACTTCATGTCAGTCATTACTGTTACCTTCATGGAATTATCAGACATTATTTGAAAATTAGTTAATTCTAGGAAATTGTTCTATGGTTATAGCCCATCGCCAGGTGACTGTGACCATTACAGGTAGCCTGTCACCTGGTGACTGTGACCATTACAGGTACATCAGACAGTAAAACAAACAAGCTGTTTTCAATCCCTTAAGGTTTTCGTAGAACGCTTGTCTTATTAGAACGTCAACTAGAAAGTTTAAAAACTAAGGCTGCAGAACCCATTCTTTCTTTATTGGATGTTTTATTTATTTACATTTCAGATGTCATCCTCTTTCCCCAGTTAGCTGCAGTTCTCTATGGTGTTATCTTAACAAGAGATAAAGTTGGGACAGGATCTGGCTTTCAAACAAGTGTTAGTACATGTGTTAAGGCTCTTTTAATTGTCAAGTTAAAATTACTTTTGTTTCTTCTACAGTATTTAGTATAAGTTGCATTGATTGTACACGTACATTGTGTTAGTGTATTGAAACCCGGTTCTTTCTTAAAGAGCAGGACCTGTGACTCAAAGCCCAACTCACCAATTGCCACTGCCATTCAGCTGCATGTCTAGCTATGGCCAGCAGAGGGCAGTGTTGCACACAGACTTTGCCACTTGGAAGTTCCACTGTCCGTAGTTTGGGGTATTCTTTTCCCTCTTATTTCTAATCGCTTGTCTCTGAAAGAAAACCCATGGTATTTCAGAAGTGTCTGCTTTTCCTCCAGGCTATTATCTGTTTGTGTTGCATTTTGTTACCCTGCCTGCTTCTGCTGGCTGCAACAGGTTCGGGTGACGTGGGGAGGCATTCTAGACTGGTATGGTAAAGATGGGCCCTGGAATATGTGTACCTTGGAAAGTGGGGGCGCCCCCAACCCCCCACCTCTTCCTCGAATCTGCTTGTGCAGCCACCTACTCTCGTTGTCTTTTCTTGGGTCTCTTTTCACCCACCTTGTTCCTGCCGCTGACTCTATCCGCTTTTCTCCCACACTATAGCAACCCTGGGACCCCAGTGACCTCCAGTGATGCCTAACTGCGGATGCCTATGAACAGTTTCAGAAGCCTGTGTGTGAGACTCTGGGACACACTGGTGAGCCCTGTAAGGAAATGTGGGGCTCTTTTCCTGTCTCTCATCTCTTCATGTTTCTTAGAAGAGCTGAACTTCGGCACCACCTTCCCTGAGAAACCTCTCTGGATCTTGGACTGCTGCCGCCATGCCCTCCGTGAGGCCTGTGACAGTGTCAGCTCCTCGCCATTGCCCGTCCCTCTCTCAAGCCTGGGACTCTTTCCTCCCCCTCCCATCTTTTCATTTACAGTTCTTCCTCCACAGCAAGCTCCGGGGACCTTGAGGACAGAAACGGAGAGTCTTGATGTTGGTGCTCCCAGTGTGGGGTACCCTGCCTCACCCAGTGACTGGCAGGCTGAATCAGGGCCCAGCAAATTGTTCCTTCCCTGAAGACTTCTATAGACAACAGCCCCTGGCCTCTGTCTCTGAAACTCCCACTCACTCTCACATCCACTGGCCATCTGTCTCCCTCCCATATTTCTGACCTTTCAGAGAACAGATGAGTCAGACACCCTGTCTAGAGTCCACAGACAGTCACTTCGTCTTCAGATCATGTGCGCTGGTAACTACATCTAACTTTCTCCTTGAACTTCCTGCCTTTCTTTCTCCAGTGGCCTCATCTTGTCTGTGCTTCGGCCCCACTTCCTCCTTGGAGCAGCGTGGCTGTCCTGTGAGCAGCCCTGGATGTTCTCAGTCCTCCTGCGTGCAGCCCAGCCTTTCCGGTTTTCAGCTCCTGGAGCTTAAGTGTTGTTTTTTCTATTTGTGACCCAAGATGAATGTGGACTCAGTTCTCAACATCAGAGTAGAATGACATGTTGACCAGACATTGGCTTAGAGGTAGATAGTGATGGCTATACCATCAGCCAACTGCAGAGAGTGGAATTGGGAGAGAAATTCTTCTTCCTGTTGGAGGAACTAGAACAGAGGGATATTGTCGTACAGAAAAGGATGAAAGGAAGAGAGTAAAGATAATAACACAAGCCTGGGCCTTCTTGGGCTTTTGATATGAATTTATATATCCCATCCACCCTGACCCCTTTAAAAAACAATGAGAGCTCCTTTCTCCAGCTTTGCCTGTACCTAGACCTGTTTCCTGTTCAGTGTGGTTGTAGGAGCCACTGGTGGTCCTGTTGTTTCAGCCAGATTGTCCTTTTGGTGTCTCCTGTAAGTGGTCAGAGTGATCACTGTTGAGTCGTTGAGCTTACTGCTTTTAGCAATGCTGCAGCTCCAACGGAGCCTAAGGCTGGTGCAATGGGGTTGGTAATTATTGCAACATAAGTCAGCCATTATGAAAGGCCACAAAACTAAGCAATTCTGGAGGTCCTTTCCGAAGTTCTCTCCTCTGGAACAATCCACCTCCTTCCCACCTCTGTCGGTGCATCTCGTAAAAAGAGCCCTGGAACTCCTGGGCCTCTTTTCCACCAACCTGATTAGAGTGTGACCACTCTCAGTAAGCGTCTGCTGTGGGGTTTTTATTTTAGGAATCTGCTTTCTCTGAGTGCACTGGCACACACCTGCCAGTGCCAACACTCAGGAGGCTGAGGCAGGAGGATCTGGAGTTTGTGGCCAACTTTTCAAGACCAATGCCAGTCTTAGCTAAACAGTAGAACCCTGTCCAGAAAGCGACAGACAGACAGACAGCTGATAGATGGGTTCTGGCCCAGTATAAACAGGGCCCCAAGTTTGATGTCCAGAATTGAAGATAAAACAAAGCACCTTATTTTCATAGTGTCCTAAGCACTTGATTGTGAATCTCTATCTCCTCTCTCAAATTATGAATTATAACTTATCTTTCTGTGTGGAGTTTCAAAATCCAAATGATCTACTGAAAACAAGAACCTACGGCTAGAACTACTGTTAGCCACAGGCTTATACAAGACATCTTCATTCTAAACTCTAGTTTCTCTGTCTCCTGAATTGTCTATCCCTCTGTTTTGGGAGTTGAGGGGGCTGTTTTATTTGTTTTTCTAATAAACATCTTAAACAGAGTGCTTGGATTACAGGTCCTTGGATCTTAATATAGCATTAAGAGACAATTACAAAGGATGCTTTCAGAATTGTTTAGACAAGTGATACCACGGTCTGCCCTCCCTAGAGAAAAGCAGCTTTATCAACTAAGAGAGCCCTCCCTAGCAAGTCACAGAGGACAATGACTGGCCAGAGAGAAGGTTTCTGTCTTTATTAGATGTTCTTCAAAAATAAAGAAACCACCTCAAAATTCTCCATCAGACAGCTGCCTTTCAGTATCTGGACAGGTTTTTTGTTTTTTGGGTTTTTTTTTTCTGTCTAGACATGCTTTAAGCAAGTAGAAGAGTGCTCACTGGTCCAGCTGGCCAAGATTTTTCTTAGAAGGCCTCTGTATTGCAGCACCTTTAAAGTAGCCATCTCTGTCTCCAGGGGATGCAGGCCTGAGGGAAGGATATATCAAGCACTCATATTTGAATATCTCTCTGACCCTGCTGTGTATGTGCTCTGTCAAACTGTGGGAAAAGATGCCCAGGAGGGAAGCAGTGTCCCAGAAGCTCACAGTAAGGCAAGAGATGGAATACACACCCACATGTAATCTTCCTCAGCTAGAAGCCTCAGATGGAAGGTCATGTGTTAATACCCAGGGAAACTGAGAAATAGCATCAGTACCTGAGCCTCATCCTGGACAGCTAGAGGAGAAATAGCCAGGGAAGGGCCTGGACATTTATAGCTCTAATCATTGCCCGTGACACAATTGCAAGGTGCCATCTGAGCTAAGACAGACAAATTTAAGATTTGGCCTAAATCCAGCTTGCCTTCCTTGGCTTCCCAGTCAGCATTAATTAATGCTCAAGTTCCTAGAGCTTCCATCAAAAAAAATGACAGTAAACCTCAGACCAAGTCATTCTTCTCTAAGGAAGACAGGATACAGGATAGTCAACCCCCAGCAGCCCCAGCTCACACCCAACACACTTCTTTACCCAACACCGGAGGACCAGGAGCCCTTGGTGAGGCCCTAGAGATGGGAGTATGTTTTGAAAGCCATGCTCAATCCAACTACAGCTCAACCATGGGGCTATCCGTGTCATTCTTGGCAGCAGTTTGAGATAATCTATCGTCATAACTCAGGGTTCAGTATTTATCTGTATCCAGATGAGAAGTGCATCTCAAGTCGGGAAAGTGTCATAGTCCTAACCAGAGGGGGCAGTTCAGTGGCAGAGTACTTGTCCAGAATGCAGGAGGCTCTGCCCATTCACCTCAAAATAAAAACAAGCTCACAGCTGAAATCTTTGGGAAGTGACAAAGGATGCCCTAGATCGTCCTCCCAGACCTGGATCTGTGGAGCACACCGCTGTCCAGTGCAGGTGCAGGGTCACTTCTCAGGAGGCAAGCTGGACCATAGGGGCCCAGAACAGACATTCTTAGGCCCTGACACAGCTGCCTGGCTGGGGAAATGAGGCTCAGTCTTCATTAAAGCTGACTTTTATTTTTCTGTATTTGACTGGATCTGTTCAGTCAACACTAACTCACTTGTCCGAAGGATCTTAGTCTAATCACCAGTGCTCACGGCCAAAGCTTCTAATGCACTGACCCTCCACTCTAACTGTCCTGACCAATATGTCTGTGTCTCACTGACAGCTTGGGCCGGCCAGGTTCCAAGCTCCCTCCCCACCTCCTGTCCCCTGCCCCCAAATGTGATTAATTGTGAACGTCAGAGGAGATGCAGATTGGAAACTTTTTATACATTAGCAATAGAAAAGGCACGACTCTGAGGGAGGAGACACATGCTTCCAAGTCATTGTTCCTAAGTGTCTGGGCGGACATTTGTCCAGATGCAGCAAGTGTTCCAGAGCCTCAAAGGCATTCTGAAGGCTTACTCAGGACCTACTGTTTCAGGAAACAAGAATTTTCCCATCAGTGAAAAAAAAAATCCTATCCTCAGGTCCAATTTCAAAGAGAGACAGGCCTCCCAGAGCAGATCTCAGTGTCACAGATCTCTCCCCTGGACTTCAAGTAAAGTTTTTTTGAGAATTGGTGACATGTGGTGCTGTAGTCCTCCACACTGCTGACTGAGCTTCCCTGGGCTGAGAAGTAAGCTCAGATCACGTGACCACCTCTGTTCTCATGTCTCCTGCCCTGTATCCACAAAAGTTTTCATTTCAAATTGCACTTCTAGAACCTTCTAGATTTGGCCACCAGTCAAACTCAATATTCTCCTTCCTCGGCAGACACTTGATGTATACTTATAGCAAATATTGGCATCCACAGGGGAGTCCTGTGGTTGGGTGGGTTACCTTAGGGGACATTTGAGACAAGCATTTCCAAAGGATGATCAGGTCTCCTGCTGCCCTACCACCTCAGGGCCAGACTGGCATGTCAGGTATCTGTGGTAAATGCCACTCTACAGTAACACATATACTGGATGTCTTTGTTTCTCTAGTCATTTTGTCTGTTAGCACTGAGCTGAAGGACAGTGTGACTGAGGTCTGTGCTGGGCCAACTGCTGTGTTGGGTACCAAGGACTCACATCTCCAGAAAGTGGAGTTCGACCTAGTTTAACAAAGGAATGGATTTATCATCCCTAACTACGTTCCAAACATTTGTTCTTAAACTCACAGATAAGTGTAGTCCTCACCCCTCAACAAGGAAACTTCTCCTTGCAACAGACATAGACCATTAAAGAAAACTACAACCAATCAAAGGACAGAGTTGTGAAGCCCTGTCCCAGTGGATACAATTACACAGTAACCATCGTAGCAGCTACGGCTCAGGAAACATTGCAGAAGAGAAGGTGGGGAGATTCTAAGAGCCTGAGATCAGGAAGTCTGCTGTGAGATTAATTCCTAGAAATGTCAGAAGCTACAATCACAAAGTCTTACCAACATGATTTCCTAAACATGAGCTGAAGAATGAGATGCCAAAGTAGATGGGGAAGCCCAGGAGGCCTCAACTATGCACAAAGAACTACAGGCAACTAAGGAATTCAGAGCACAGGAGAAACAGTCTTCCCCAGGGAAGAGCATATCAATTGTTATGTAAAATCAACTGGTCAGCCCTGAAAAGCATGCATACAAGTGACAGCATGCATACAAGTGACATAACACAAACTGAGCAGATTGTATCCATTATTTAGGAATATGTATGTATATGTGTTATATCATAACATGGTTTATATTAATATTATAATTGTATTGTTATAGCATATTAATATTATAAATATATATAATATTATAATTTTTAAAAAATAAAAGAAGAAAAAAAGAACGGTATGTTGGATAAGAAGCAGCTCACCTGAAGGGCTGTAAGGTCAAATACATGCCCAGTCCCAGCCCGGGACTCAGGGTAAACCTTGCTTTCATGCGGGCTTCAACAGCACTGGCCATTCCTTACCGATAGTCTCTGATAAATCTTACTTGCTGTTTATTATGGCTTAATCTGAAGTATCCTCCCTTCCCCCTTCCCCCAGGCTGGAGTTTTAAACTCTCAGTCTCCAGCTTATGGAACTGTTTTGGGAGATTCTGAAACCTTTGGAAAGTAAGACCTAGTTGTCAGAAGTGAGCCACTGGGGGCAGGCTTTGGATGTTACACCCAGCTTCTGGTCTCTGTCGCACTGTTTGCTGATCCACCAGCCTCTGAACAACTTCAGCTATGTGATATGCTCCTGCCACTAAGAAGGGACATGTGCCATTTCGTCCTCCACGTCATGATGGACTGAAATCCGTTGAGACCAATGAGACGAAAGAATCAGCCCCGTCAGCTTTTTCTATGAAATGCTGTTGTCATAGAGATTCAAATGTTAATAGCTATCAAAATAACTCATTGGCCAATTTTGTTCTTCTTTGCCTCCATTTTGAATGAAGTTGGTTGGGAGGAGAGGAGAGAGGCCTCCTTGGGACCTTACAGAGAGCTTCCTCATTTACACTGTCTAACAAGAGGAGCTGGGGAACACTCTTCTAGGGGACGCAGGGGAATTCAGCCTTCCAAAGGCCATCAGCTACATTCATTCTACCAACATTATTTTTCTCAACATCTTAGGTTGATTTTGTTTTTGTAATATGTGTATATGTAATTCAATAATTATAATTTTGAGATATAATTTGTGTCTATTGACTCCTCTGTTTCATAAGACATTTTTAACATCTTCATTTGATTTCATAAAGCATGAAAGCATGAATTAGTCACAAAATAATGAACTTTGTAGTAACGTTTTTATACATGTGTATCACAGGTCAGCTATGACTACAGGAGACACCAGACTGCACTTTGGGGGGAAGAGTTGAATAAGTACAGCTTTATGACCCTCAGACTGAGCTGATGACCCCTGGCCTACTGTCCATCAGCACTGATCTAAAAACAAAACAAAAACAAACAAACAAACAAAAACCAGGCTATTCCTTCTTACAAAAGAAAAAAATCTCCATCTAGACTCAGTCTCAGAATTAGTACAGGAAATTGATCTGGTTTTTATTTTCATCACACAATATCTCAGAGGGAGGCTCCTCCATGACTCTTTTGCCACCAGCTTCCTTCAGTCCTGCAGCTGTGCCGACAGAGCCATGGTACTGTCCGTAAGAGACAACCGGCTCAGGGGTCCTACAGAAATGCTCTAAGGTGGAGTGAGGCCAGAAGGAAACAAAGCAAGGCTGAACATCCTTCCTCCAGCCTCCCAACTGTTTCATTAGAAAGTATGGTTGGCTAAGACAAAGGGGCAGCATGGTGGGGGAGGGGAGTTTGTCTAGCATGTACAAGGTCCTGGCTTTGAGTTTCCAAACCACCAAACACAAAAAGGATCCATCCAAAACAGTAAGGTGTATGTTGTGGCACACTCCTGAGACTGAGAGAAACGTCATGTGTTCAAGGCCAACCTGGACTGTATATGGGAGCCTATCTTAAAAAAAAAAAGAGAGAGAGAGAGAGACACACACACAAAAGTCATCAAGGTTCTTACAGTCATTTTTTCACTAAAGTTCCTTGATACTCCTACACACATACACAGCATATGCGCACATGCACAGACACACACCTTTGCCCGCAGAAGGGCAATTGGGCCAACATGGCCACCTTCAGCTACCATAGCTGGCTATTCTACAGTTTGGCTTCAACATTGGTTCAATGTACCTCCTCTTTCTCAGTCAGTCTTCTTGGACAAAGCTCTTAAAATGAGTCTTTGACCTTGATTGCTCATGACAAAAACAAGAACAAACAAACAAAAAACAAAACAAAAACGTTCCAATAGTATTATTTAAAAAAAACTACAGTAATTTTTCATGTTTACTTAATATGGCTTTTGATGTTCTTGTTCTTCTAAGGATATATTTTTCTTTGGAAGAAAAAGAGATAGATTGTTACCTAAGTGGCTTGTATCCAGACAGCAAAGGCAGGGCAAGGTGAGACAACAGTGACTCAGAGACCTGGACCATGCAATCACTCAATAATCAGGTGCCTGTGACAAAAGTCATTGATGTCCCCTTTCCACTCTCTCAGTTATAGAATGGAAGGCAGCGCTTGCAAGGCCTTCCTCCATGACCTGGATCCAAAGGTTACTGTGAAGGTCTCCCAACTCATTGTTTTTAACTGTAGCATAACATAGTGTTACATATTGATACTTTTTAACAAGGTGAGTTTGAGGGTCTCCATGAAAGAGCAAATCTTCCCCCTGCGACTCTGGGTTATCGTTCGGATTGCTTTGGAAACTCTGCTTGTACCCATGTGGCCAAGTTCTCATTGGCCCATTGGAAGTTTGTCTTTTTTTGACATGGATGTTTGGCAAGTTTTTTGTAGCTGCTTTCTGGAAGTTCCATTTCAGGAGGAAACCTGGTGAGCTTCCATCCCGACATCTGCAAATCACATCCACAGGGAAAATGTGACTCACCCAAATTACTGTGTCAAGTCTTCATGGATGTTATTCAGAGAGTGGGTGTTGTCTCACAGCCAAATCACTTGAAATCAGAATGACATCAGTCCTGTTGCTAAAAAACTGACTATATACCCACAGGAAGTGGGGAGGTGGTGGGAGAGGGGACTCCAGGGGACTCCCGTAAAAAAAGCCACTGTCCTGGCCATCTGGGGTGTTAGAGCTGATATGGTCAAAGAACGAGGCAGACTGTTCAGAGTGGGGCAAGGGAGCCGCAGGAAGGAGTCCAGCAGCAGTGCTTTTATAAATAACCATACCCCAGATAAGTAATATGACTTGAGTCCTTCTGGAAGGAAAAATACAAATAAACCATAGGCTAAGACACATGGACAGGAAGGACATTACGCATCTCCTTCCTTCTCCTTAGTAGAATACATCTGATGGATTATTGCATAGTTTTTAAGTGACCTTAGATGCATTTCAGATTCTTCTCGATGAGGCTTAAGCAGTTCCTACCAATCAATACAAGATACCAACGCTCATGAAACTGTTAGACACACCCATTCTCCACCAGCAACCTAACCAAGGCATACACGGCACTCGGTCACTCAAACTGCATCAGTGACTCGTGGATTTTCCCTCCTTCTTCTCCTCACGAATGCCACTGTACAGGTTGTTATAACACAAATTGGAGCTGTTTTTATTGAGAGACACTTTAATTTTGATACAGAACTCTGCCAAGACTGAAGAATCCTTTCATTTTGTACGTTGGGGCCTCACTTTCAGTGGGTAAGCCCAATTCCTACCAACTTCGGCATAACCCTTTCCATTACTGTGCCTAATTCCACTCATACCCAAACATGCTTCAAAAACAAAAAGGAAGGAAGGAAGGAAGAAAGGAAGGAAGGAGGGAGGGAGGAAGGAAGGAGAGAGAAGAGAAGCTGTGCCCACTGTCCCTTTTAGTTCAAGCTTCTCTCCCATCATGGCAATATGACACCACAAGCCTACTTATGACTTTTCATGAATTAGGGAATCCATAAGACTTGATGGCACCAAAGCAGACTCTAGGCAGAGAATGCCTGATATGAGTTCAATAATAAATCGCACAGGAACTCAGCCAAAGAGAGGTGTCGAGGGAAGCTGCCTGTGGAGAGAGAGGGAGGGCAGCTTTAGCTGTGAAGATCAGCATCGTCTGGTTTCTTTGAGCCTTTGGTGAAGTTACTTGGAAGAGTCAGAGGGAACATCTATGTGTGCAGATGAATAGTCTGCTAAAGGGCTTCCTGGCCCTTGAGAAAACAGAGAGGTCATCCCTAACTCCGACAGCCCTGGGCTCTCCTAAGGCAGCTGAGCAGGTCCTAAGCAATGTAGCAAACAAAGCTGTAAGACCAGAAACACAGTCACCTGACTTCCTAAAGATGCTCCCAACAGATGAAGACTCCATCTGCTAGCAGCAAGGCTTCTCTAGTGTGAGGATGTGCTTACATGTAGGTATAAGGCAGGTAAGTGTAGAACAAGGAAAACCTTTATTTTACGTATATGAGTACACTATAGCTGTCTTCAGACGCACCACAAGAGGGCATCTGATCACTTTACAAGATGGTTGTAAGCCACCATGTGGTTGCTGGGAATTGAACTCAGGAGCTCTGGAAGAACAGTCAGTGCCCTTAACCGCTGAACCATTTCTCCATCCTGGACAAGGAAACTCTTAAAACTTAACAAAAACTCTAAGTTGAATGCAACCCTAAATCAAATAAATGAAGAGGATATACTTCATGAGATTATGATTATCAATCAATAATTACTGATTAATCAGTCAATTATTACTGATTATGACCCATAACTTCCTGCTGCCCCTGAACTCGTTCCTACAAAGAAACAGTGAGCCCAGGCAAAGGAGAGAAACCCAAAGTCCTTGATCCACTGGCAACAGGGACTACTACCTCGACGTGAGCACGCTTACCAGAGAGCATCCCATCTGGTTCCCTCTGGACAACCACTCGGACGTGAAGCTGGGTCATGAGGAGCACCATGCATACGTGCTATTGATGTTTGTGTCCATAGCAGGCAACTTAGTCCAAGCTAAATGTGATGGAGCACCACAAGACTCAAAAGGGAGGAGGAGCAGAGTTATCTTCATTTCAAGAGTGGCATGCAAAAGAAAAACAACCCAAGGCACAAACCATGAGCAGGGTACCAGCTCTCAAGACTTGCCTGAATGGTAGCCAGGAGGGCAGAACTAGACATTCCAATTCAAAGAATGTGAGTGACTCCATCCCTAGCTTCTGTAGGCCTGGCATTCTCAAACTGGGAAAATCAGGACATGAAGTGAAGGAAAGGGGAGCAATTAATTATCTGATCTGTCATGTGACCCAGCCAAGGTCCTTATATCCATTTGCATGTCGGATGCAAGGTACCACAGAAAGAAGACACAGGGAAGATTTCCTTACGTCTGAGCAAAGACAGCTTGACTCAGCACTAGCTCTGCTTCCTCAGGCTAGCCCAGTCATGGCATCCTCTCCCCAGCATTAACACTGCCATCTTGTCAGTTTCCAAAACTGCTAGAGGATGCCATAGCATCCCACAAAGGGAGATACTTAAGGGCTCTCCACACTTTAAGAAAGCATTTGTCTTGATTTCCTGGACTAGGACCGGGTAGATGAGATGAGTCTGAATGTGTCTTCTAATTCTAAAGATCTTAGACATTATTTCCTGAAGAAAGAAATCTAACTGAACCACATCTCGTCCCCTCCCCTCCCCATTTCCTTTACTCTCCTTCCCTCCCCTCCCTCCCTTCTCCTGTCTTCTCTTCCCCTCCCCTCCCCTCTCCCATCCTATCCTCTCCCTTTCCCTCCCCTTCCTCCCCCTCCTTTCCCCTCCTCTCTTCTTCTCTCCTCTCCTCTCCTCTTCCCTCGTAGTTTCTCTCCCTCCTCCCCCACTCTCTCCCTCTCCCTCTCATCTTCCAGTTGAGCTTCGTGCCTTTCCTAGGACCTCCACAGTGGCTTGCCCACTGCACATTCATCCTTACATGGGGGATGCTAAGTTGAAGCTTGCTCCGGAGGTCTTTCCAAGGTCTGGCTCCATGCAAAGGTCATGCCACGGTTCATCAAATGTTTCTAGATAGGAAGAGAGTATTGAATGGGCAGCTCCTTCTGGTTTTATCACTGAAAGAACTGTGTCCAAGAACTTGAGCAAACCAAGCCAATCGGCCACATTAGCAAGGAGAGAAAGAGAAGGAGGAAAAAGGGGAGACAGACATGAGGGACAAAGGAGGAAGGGAATGAAATGAAATCAATGTGGCTCTGGGGCAGAAGCCCCTGTGTTCTGACTTGGTGAAAGCTGAGCGACAGATGAGTTATTGGGACCATGAGGAGATTTGGTGAGTTCATCTCTATGTAGGAGCAAAGGGGCAGTGAGCCAGACTTTATCCAGTCATAATTGAAGCCTGAAAATAGAATCATGGTATTCATCTGGAAAGCATCTGTGGAGAAGGTACCCTTGTTGGATTCTACACTGGATACTGAGTGTACAGAAGAAATAAGAACAGGCCCTGCCTCCTGGGACTCTAGAGGAAGCATGCTAAGGAAATGTGTCAACGCTGCCTGTGGTGTGCCTGTGGGGGAAAGTCTGCACACACAGCTGGTACACATTAAAAGCAGTTGGTACCCAGGATTGACATACTCACGATCCTAGGAATCCTGCAAAACAAGGTGTTTCTCCCTACATGACAAGTCTTCTGGGGGTATCCCTGCATGCTAGTAAGAGACCTGTTGCCTTATGTGTTTCAAAGGAGAACATAAGCTTTCGCTTAAATTAGACTTAATGTCATGGGCAGGTGGACACGGGGGACCACTGGCTCAGCAGACACTCGTGGGAGGCCCAGGGAAGAGGAGGGCTTAGGAAGTTTCTACTAAGCTCAAGGCAGATGGAGTAGATATCCCTTAGATGACAGCCTTACTGGCTCCTTCCTGGGCCGCCCATTGTTTAATGCTCCCAGGGCCAGTGGCCAGACAGCTGTCCCCTAGCCCAGAGACATAGAGCAATAGGCCTAAGAAGTGGGTCATGGGCCAGTAAAAGTGGTTTTGATAACTTTGTGTCATAAGCCACCAACTAGAGACCGGGTTAACATAGAGTAGACTAGACCATTGATCTCTTGGTTGGTCTAACCCATGAGTCCAGCTTGCACAAGTCTGACATGGTATCTATTGAGTTTTATTAACTATTGACAAGTTTTCTTTCCTAAATCTTAATGGCTTCCCTTTCCCCTATAGCACATGGGGGAGTGTATTATCTTAAGGAATAAAATATGTTTACGAGTGATTTTCAAACAAACAAACAAACAAAAAAAGTGTAGAAAGCACCTTTCGCCACAGGCCAGAGAGAAGAAGTTATAAACTAAGCCTTCTCAATTAAATTAGCACGCCTAAATTAAACATTCCTTTAATCTATCTTTTCTTCCTTCCCGTCCTTGTTCTGGTAGAGGGTGGGTATGACAGTGAAGCGGGGCTTGTTTTCTTGCTTTCAAGAATCTGCAAGTAATTGGGGTTGATTCTTGTCACAGGGAAAAAGCTTTGGAGCTCAGCTTAACAAGCAGACTCATAAAGGAAGCCTTCTCTGGACCATCTGCTTGCTGCAGGCCACAACAACAAATCCCTTAAACATAGCAAGGCTAAGGAGGAAGGGAGGTGGGTGTGAAGAAGGAGTCAGCGGAGACTTGAAGGGCGCATAGGAGTGTGGTGCACACTTAAACATTAACAAAGGCTCTTTAAACATGAGGCAGAACCCAGAGTGCAGATGGGTCAAGCACATGAAGAAACAAGCTTGGATCAGGGCTGCTTTCAGGACAAGCAGAGAGGGATGGAGCATTTATTAGAGTCAGGTGAGACTTTCCCCCCCAGAGTCCAATTAGGGTTCATGTTCCAGTTGCTGCCCTTGAAGATACCAAGAAGTCCCATCTTCCCCATTAGCAGTAAGATGAGTTTTTAAAAGGTGAGCTAATGGCTTGCAGAAAGCTTTTTATAAACCCGGGGTTAAAACAAAGAGACTGCAGCTCTGTTCACAGTTAGCTAGAGATTTTTTTTTTTTTGGTGCTCATTCCCCAAGCTAGCCAGAGTTTGGGGTTCACTACACCCAGTTTCTTAACTGCTTTGTGCATTCTCCTGTTTGCGCCAAAGCTCTTCTTCTTCTCTGAGCTGCTGGGCTCCTGCCTCTACAGCGAGCGACATTTTCTTCCCTTCCTCTCTCCCTTCCCGCCTTCTCAGCTGTCAGAGCCTGACTCAGCCAGAGCTGTGTGGGACCCAGCATGGAGTGAATCACTGAGCAGTGATTCTGAAGGGTCACCTGATTACCCCCTAGTCTGTCAGGCACATCTTGTTCCTGCCTAGCTGACCATTTTCGTGGAAGCTATTTTTTGTGTATGAGACCATCCTCCTGGACTCCAGGCCGAGTATAAAAAGCAGAGAGCGCATGGTGTAGTTGGTCAGAATCATGTTTCCCGGGGCACTGACTGGGATTTTGACAAGACACAGCTGGCTGAGGGAGTAGAAAACTCAGCCCTGGGGTGAGGAAGAAGAGGAGGAGGGCCCTTTAAATAGCAGGTGGCTTCACTGTTTCTATAAATGAGATGGTACGTTTCCACTGAGCGCTGATTACAAAGATGGTCTTTTATTAGACAGCTGTACCAACCCATAGGCCAGCCCTTGAGGCTCTATCAGGGAAAATTTCCCTGCGGCTCATAAACATGCTTGGCTGCACAACTCTGTTTAGTGCCAAGGCTGTTTGTTACTGATTTTTGCCTGTGGATTCTGCACAGGCCACAGATGAGTGGCCTGTCGGGGACAGAGGGAGAGTCATGGGCCAGAGCCTTGTTTCAAACACTGCCAGACTCAGTTATCCTTTCCATTGGTGTATTCATCTTAGAGTAGTTCACCCTCCTCTTGAAGACACTGAAAAGATACACAGGTGCTCTGCCCTAAGAGAGGGAGAGGAGGGGTGAAAGGACATGAAGAGGCATTCAAATCCCTGTAGATCTCTCCATGACGGAATGCTGAATGTACCTTTAATGAACTCAGAACACCCCCCCACACCTTGAAAATACAGAATGGTGTGGATGGCATATGAGCTTGGCTTGCCCCTGGGTCAACGACCTGCTTTGCAGAAACTTTGCTCTTGGGAAACTGAGCTTCATGGCCCATGGCTCCTTAGAGTGGTCCATTGGACAGCATAAATGAAGACATGGCGGCCGGAGTGGTTAGGACATCAACATGGGTCGATCAAAAACCTCACTGGCTATGTCTCCACACCATTCCACTGTTGTCTCTTAACTTGGCATAAATCATAGCAGCTAATACTTACCAAGAATCTTCTTGATTGGTGTTTTTCATATTGTCTAACTAACGCCTTCGATTTTTTTTTAAACACTATTTTACATCTTTCAGATTTAAAACAAACCAGAGCATGCACTCAGTCCTAAGTTCAACCTGCAAAAGTAAAATAAACTTTATTTAACTTATAATTATTGTTGTTGTTGTTATTGTGGGGGAGGCATATGCATGTCACAGGGAAGGTAGAGAGGTCAAAGGATAAATTTTTAAAGCTGATTTTCTTCTCCTATCTTTACATGTGTTTGGGGATTGAACTCAGGCTAACAGTCTTGAGCAGCAAGCACTTCTAACCAATAAACCATCTCACTGACTCTAATTCTAACAAGTCTGTGAAATGCTTTGTATTTTCAAACCAAGCTACCAAGACTCACTCACAGAGTCATGGGTAGAAAGTTGTATGGCCAGGAATTAATTCCAAGTGGATGGAGGCCCAATGCAGTTACCAACATGTTTATTCCCCTGTCCTCTCTGTCCATGCTAAGCTCTTCTGTGAGAGAATAGTAGAGTCCACTACACTAGAAGTATCCACAAAATAAAGGACTCTCCCCAACACACTACACTAATCCAGTTCTTAGCTTTCACAGTAGCTGCGGGGAGGGGTACTGGGTCTTAGACATTGAAGCAAATAAATCAGTTAGATGCTCCAAGAGTCCTCAATTTTAAAACCTCCCTCCTCCTCCTCACAGGACAGTAGGTTGGCAGAAACCCACATGTTCCAGAAGCAGGAGACACAAGCATCTTGTGGTATGTCCACCCCCAAGTGGGAACAGAAGGCAAGCACATTCACTTCCCAGATGGCCAGCATTGGAAGAGGGGACTGGCTAGACCCCAAGCCCTTCCTGACCTGCTCTTGGCTTAGGGTACTGGGGTGGAGGCTGCTCCTCTGAGAAATGCATTTGCCCTTTGCTTGCAAAACATCTTGAAGTGATTGATGAACCTGTCCCAGGGCAGAAAGGAATGGCATTGAAATAGAGCCACTTAAAAACAAATATTTCACTGTTTCAGGAAGCCTCAGCCTAGACTTACAACAGGATCAAAAGAGATCAGATTGTGATGGCTGTGGTAGGAACCTGAGGCAAGTCAAGAAAGGAGTCTTAGTCATGGTCACTTGTAACAAGATGAGAAATTCATTCACACGGAGCTGTGACCTCTGTTTTCTTCACTGGCTAAAAATCCAGCAGACCCAGCTCCTGATAGGGGCCATAACTCTTTCTCAATAGTTTATGTCTGCCTTGGGAAATGGTTTGGAGGCTTCTAGTCTCCAGGTGGCAAGGTCACACAGACCATGTTGACCCAGTGCACACAGGTGGCTAAGACAGCGCCCAGCTTAGAATCATGGAGAAGTTGATCTTGTATCTACAATTATCTCATGTATTTGGGGGCTTTAATTCTTCTTATAAAGGGTAGACATGGGACTTTTATAGGCAGTGGTATTATGCAGACTAAATCCTGTAAGCACCCAATAACACGTAAAGTGTTGTTTCCTCAAGGTTAGAGTAACACAGTAGAAAGGGGATTTCATGGTTATGTCTCTGCTCTGGCACTTACTGATTGTGTGACCTTGGAGAAAATCATAGTAACACCTACTTCACAGAGTTATTGTGAAGACTGAGGAGATAAATCATGAAGAGTGCTTCCTATAAAAGGGTTCAGAAGCATTTGCTACTATCCATTTAGCTGTGATACACCGAGAGTCTATCTCTATGTCTCAGTTAAAGGCAGAGTGTGCCTACAAATGACCCCCATGGGCTCAAGGTTGCCTGGAACAGACTGGTAGAGACAGGACCTGTGCCCCTATCTCTTAGGCACCTTCCTAGCCTGTTGGGACATCTCATAATCACCCTCTATCTTCTCAGCTTCTGAGATCTTAGGATCCCAGAAGTGTAATCCCTGCTTAGCCCCCTCTTCCATGGCCCGTCTTGTTCTATTACTGCCAGCATCCTGGTGGGACAATTTCACGGGAAGCTGGAACCAGTGCATTAGAGTAAGAACTCTAAAGAGACACCATTTTCTGCCTAATCTGCTTTCTCCCCATGGGTCGATTTGGCTGCACTTTTACTTTGAAATAAAAAGAACCTAGAAACCAGATAAGCTAACACCTTATTATCAAGAGCCATCAGCAGAAAACTCCATGCAGTGTCTCCAAGGTCAAAGCTATGCTCTGTGTCGTATTCAAAACAATTGACAGGCAGGCCGGATAAGGATCGTGAGGCCTTGAAACACCTGAGCAAGAGCAAGAGCATTCATTTCAACTGAATCTATGAGTTCTCTGTGCAACTCAAATCTTCAAGGGAAGTTCATGTGTGTATTTAACAGAAACATCTAAGATCACTTGGAGTCAGCTGGGGGTGGGGGGAGGCAGGAAAATCCACCAGCAGCCCGAAGCCTTGTTCTTGGCTCTTCCTTTCTCTCTGATCCCAGATTTTCATTTTTTAAGAGTGCCATCTGTTCTTCCTAACTTTCTTGTCAAAGGAAATCATTCTGATTTTCAAAATTGTATGTTTTCTCTCTTTCATGTTCCTAGGCTGACTGCATAGGTGGGGGTTGGCGGTGTTAAGAGGCCAGTTCCTGCCATTAACTTAAAGAGACTAACTCTGACCAGGGCAGGCTGAGCCTCCGGTTGCTGGACTAATTGTATAGAATTGTAGGATGGCAGTGGGGTTTTCTTTAGATTGCTGGGGACCTAGCCAAGGTGATGGAGATGTTCTGTCTACAGTGTCCAAGGCAGTGGCCAGGTGCGTCTACTTCAAATGGGAAACTACAGTTTAAATTTTAATTCATTTCTATTAACTTACCCCCTACTCTAAATGTAAATACACAGACCGTTAACTATATGACACAGTTCCCGGACTGTGTGTGAAAGCAGATTCAGGGAGTTGAGGCAAGCTGAGCTCCTACTGCAGCAGGCTCACACTCACTCCGCTCCCTTTTCTGGCCCTTTCCTGGTAGATGATCCTTCCACACACCACTACAACTAACTGGACATTTCAGAAAGCAGTTTCCTCTAGCACATGGCCACATCAATTTCTTTTCTAAAAGTGATTATATTTTCCAACTACTGTTTCTGTATTCTAGAATGTATGATACCAAAGCCACATTGTTTCATTTGAATGTCAACTCCAGTGCAAACCATGAAGCATTTTCTTGAGAAGAAATGTGAGTACAGCCTCAGGTCAGAGAGAGAGAATGCTGCAATCCATTAGTAATGTCTGCCGAGGTTGGGGGCATGGGTGAAATTGCAATACTGGTTCTGATACTGGCCAACTCATTATTGATCTTTGTAGCTTTGCTTCAAGAACTATTGAACTAAATTATGTTGCTTACACAGTCTGTCGAATATAGGTGGCTACATAGAGTCTATGCTTCTAAATGTATCTTACAGCAGTTGCCTCCTGTTTTCTTTCTCCTTTCCCAATATCTGTAACATCCTATGTCTCCTGACAAGAGAAAACTAGAATATATAAGTATTTTATATACATCTTAATTTTTTTTGTTGGATGAAGGCTACAGTAAGGCAGTGAGATTTTATTAATACACGAGAATGCAGCCTTCCCACGAACTTACCACTCTGAGCTGGTAGACAACAGAAGCAATCAGCTCCTGCAGTTCTCCAGCTCAGTTGCTGGAGATGATGAAGACAAAGATGCACAGAATGGGTGATTCCCTTACAGATGGCCACAGGACTCATTTTTCTCCTTGCTGCAGGATTCCAAGATTGGAACTAATAGCAGATCCAGCACTAAGATTACATCTGACCAGCAGAGGGAGAAACTGTGAGCGGGCGACTGGCATGCCTCCCCTATCAGTCTGTTGAAGGCTCAGTGATCAGATGCAGACACCTCCCACTTGCCACTGATACGGGGCCCATAAGTGACTATAACACTCACACCTTATAAGCAGTGGGAAGGAGGGCTGGCTGGGGACCATAGGCCTTCGGTGACATGGTCTGAGATGCCACAGGCACTCCTCAAAACAACGGGATGGAGCTTGGAAGTGTGCTTGGCTATCTGTCGGGTGGGAGCCCAGCAGTGATGTTTGGGTCATTATTGTTCCTGCAGCTTTTCTGTTACCAATAGACCGATGAGACTTGTGGAAGCTGAGTCACTTGGAGCTGTGGTGTGGATGCTCTGTGTTCCGTCCGTGTTCCTATGAGGAAGCCTAACCTCCAGACAGTAGCAGCATCAACAGGGAAAATCTCTGGGAGATGATTGGACCATGAAGATCCGACCTCACCAAGAGCCAGGACACTTGTAACTGAGGGCTAGGAGAGCCTGTCTGGGGATTCAGCAAGAAGGTGCAAGAGAACATGCCCTCCTCAGACATGAAACTTGCTGCCATCTTGATCTTGCACTAGCCTGCCTACAAAGCTTTAAGTCATCAGTTTCTGTTGTTTATAGAGTACCTAGACGGAGATATCTTGTTATAGCTGCAGGAACCGATCAAGATACAAAGTAATAAGCAGAGAAACCCAGGTCTGAATGAATGTCAAATGTCACCCTGGCTCTTGGCAGTGTGTCCTACCAGCTGTTGTTTAGCCTCTGCAACCATAGGCCTTCTGTGCCATCTGAGACAGAGATGGTGGGTGAGGGAGGAAGAGATACAACCCAACACTTCTGTAAAAGGCCCACTGGGAAATTAAACATGAATCTAAGAGAATCCCAAAGGAACAAATGTCTTCCAAATACATCATCAGAATAATGTCCAGAAGGTCCCTGGTAATGAGCACTGGCCTTGAATCAGCCTCGTGGCTGTCTGGTGGCAACACAGGCCAGAATGTCTGTCCCAGTTGCTTCCAGGAAAGCTTGCCAGGTCCCCAACTCGGGATACTCAGCAGATACTTGTTAGCTGATTATCTAATTTTAAATTCTCAAGCATCTACATTTTTTTTTTCAAAGAAATTTGGCAAAGAAAACCAAAGAACTATTTCTGGTTTCTCTTTAGGTTACACTTTCTTCTGCTCAGTTTGGAGCCAATACAGTAAGAATATATAATTCCATATGGGGCAGCTTCAGCAACTTGATTCAAGATGAACTTCCTTACGACTGTTATGTGTGTTCTGGGTAGACACATGAAAAGGTGACGCTACCCGTGGGCGCCTCCAGTTCTAGACTCCTTACCCTCGATCCTTACTGGCTCTTTGCTTCACCCCACCATGTCTTCTTTCTTTCCTAAGGTCTGATCAACTGGAACCAGAGGTATAGACAGTTGTGAGCTACCACGTAGGTCCTGATAATGGAAGCCAGAACTTCTAGAAGAGCATCCAGTGCTCCTAACCACTGAGCCATTTGTCCAGTCCTTCCCTTTTATTTAGTTGCTGGAGTTTGGATCTTAAATGTCTCACAAAGACTCGCTTGTCACCTCAATCATTGACTGTTGGGAAAGTGACAGAACTTTAACAATGGAGCACCATGAGAGGTCACTGGGAGTGTGCCCCGATGGGGATCATAGGACCCCACACTTCCTCTTTGTCTCTCACTTCCTGGTGAGTGGTTTCACACTTTGGCTTGTTCCTGCTGTGACTGAACTCCCTCACAGAGCAATGGGTCAGTAATCATGGATTCTAGCCTCTAAATGGTGAAACAAGATTAACCGTTTCTCTGTGTGTGTTTTCTCATGACACAATTGCAATGTGTGAGCCTTTTGTTGTTAGCATGACTAACACTTTTTAATATCTACCCCATGGATTCTGGTTTTTATTTTACTCATCTATAGCATAAATTTTTAGGTTCCAATCTCTACTGGACTTCAGCCATTTAAGTTATTTTAAGTCTCTTCTTCTTGTATCTTGTTTTTTTTAAAAATATACTCTGAACATTCTTTAATTAGAATTCTAACTTTTCCTCTAACTTCCTAAACACAAAATGTCTTACATGTTGGCTTTTTAATTTGAAGCCTTTAATTTCTCTCATTTTCAGCCTAACTCATTTTAATTATTTTTCCTTTATATTGACATTTTAAATGAAGTTATTTTTTTAACTTTTGTTTGTGCCACATATTTGGTTTTTGTATTGGACTTAAAGTTTCTGTTACTTCTCTGTTCTTCTTAAGTCTCTTTGTCTTTCCCATGGCAGTGGAAAGCGTAGCTCTGGAAACATTAATACAGGAAGGTTTAACCGCAGTCAGATTGAAGGTTGCTTTCTCTCCAGCTGCCTCCTAGGGCACCTTTGACCTCCTAACAGAGAAGCCACCTCAGGTAAGTGTTGTCTAGCAAAGGGCCTCTTGTCCTCTGCCTTATGAGAGCCTGAGACAGATTCCCATCCTGTTCCCATGTGTAGTAGGTCTCACTGTGCAGAAGAGAATTCACTTCTTTTCTGTCTCACCTAAACACAGAGGGTCTTTGGGGCCTGAGATTGTTTTTGAATCTCCTCTTCCCCACCATGCTTGCTCTGCCTGGGGAGAGCACCATGCTTCCATGAGGAAACAAGGATTCAGAGAACACCTGCACCAACTCTCAGGGTCTTACTGGGCAGATGAGATGCCATCTTGAGACAATTTTACTCCAAAATTCTTGAGTCCCTTTGGAGGAAGTCCCAGGGTAGGCTATCTTTCTCCAGAGGTATCTACTCTATTACTATTGAGCTCAGCACTCTGAAGCACTAGCCTATTTGGAAAAAAAGATGTCATCTTTGGACCTTTCCTTTCCAGGAAAAGGTAAGAGAGTATATTTAGACCACCCTAGTCTCACACCGGTCTCATTGTCCATGGTAGCAAGCCTAAAGAATTCTTTGGCTCTTTCACCAAAGAACTGTCTTCAAGTGTAGTTGCTTGGTTCAGAAATGTTATGCGCCTCTTAATTTTATAAATATTTAATCATAAGCTGATATAGCTTGAAAGAAATCCTATTGATTATCTTTCTGGGAAAAGATGAACAATTTAAAATCTCTGACAACCACCCCCCCCAAACATCTGAGTCTTCAGAGAATCTGTCCCCCCACCAAAGAACCACCTCTGGAACCCTCCTGTTATCCTAGGTGGAGCCATCCGGCTAAGCAATGTCTACAGGGTCAGTTTTAGTAAGGCATGTTATTCTTTTGAGGAGCCAAGAACTAAGAACATTCTCTTTTCCCCTAGTAAATATAGTAGATTTGCATTTGTCAGATGCAGCCTGCATCTGTCTGTGATTCTGAGAAGCATGACATGGAGCTCTACCCAGAAGTCTTCATCCTCTAATCAAGTGGCCAACAGATGGGAGGGAAGGAGGTGGGATCCAGGGAACTGGGCCATAAACATTTCTCAACAGCTATGAAATTTTAGCTTTCCTACAACGCTGAATTATAATACCATTCCTCCCATAAGATGTCCCTTAAAACATGCTAGGTGTCTAAAGCCTCATGCTGCTGAGAGCTCAGAGACCAGTGTCCTCAATGTCCTTGGAGGTTAACTTCTGAGAAGCAAGTTGGTCATGTACACCCAAGAGCTTTTGAAAAGTTAATATTCTATATTAAAAGACCAGTTTTATTTTATTTTTAATCTTAAAAATCAGTTTATTACTATTTTATTATTATTATTATTATTAATGATGTGAGTGGAGGTCAGAGGTAGCTCTGTGGAGCTAGCTCTGTCAGAGTGAATCACCTTTATCCCTTGACCCACCTCATTGACTCAAAATCAATTTTTAAAAGAAAAGATACTAGGTACAAATTAGGAACAAGGAAGTTTATCAAAACATTATCTATAATGTGGAAATAAAACAAGAGAAAGAACCAAAAACAAATACAAAGCAGCAGGGTTTAGTGTAACACCTGCTTGTACACGTAGAAGAGGGACTATTTTATAGTCATCCTGCATCAGGTCTGCTCTGTCAACACAGAAGGATGCTCTAATATAATAGCTATATTTAAATGATCTAGACCAATCATACTTTTCAATGTCTGAGACAAAAATTGAAAAGAGGAACCAGAGGCTTAACAAAAAAAATTATGAAGAAATAATAATAGCATGTTAAGCATACATTAAAATGTAAAATTTCACTTTAAGAAATATTCAAAGGTCTTAGGAGTGAAGAAATTCAGTACATCCCTGGGATTTCTTGTTGCTTCTGCATTGCTCTTTCTCTTCAGTGGTTATCAGCAAACCTGACTGCTGTGGGAGTGACTGGATCCTGCCCAGCGTAGAAGGGTACCAATGGTTCCTCCTGGTTCCTACTTCACTCTATGCAGGGATGCTGGAAGAATCTTTAGACTGGTTTTGAAGAACTTGAAATTTCCTAGCCCCTGTTCTTCCCTCTTTCCCCACTGACTCATGCTATCAACCATAAGCGAGTTCTTTGGAATACCCCAGCTCTTGACAACAGTGAGTTTGCCCACTGGAAGGCAGAAGGGATGGGAGGCCCACAGACCAGAGGTTAAGTTCAGCTCTGGAGTTCAATGTTTGGGAGTCATCTTGCCTGGAGTCATGAGCGCCCTTCTGTGATATCAATCTTACCAGGGAGCCGTAAAGCACAGAAGAAAGATACTATTTTTTGGACCTCTTCAAAACTCCAACAGAGTGGTTGAATTTTATAGTTAAAAAAAATGGTTACACAAAGAAGAAATGTAATAAAGCACAGTCAGTCTCTGTGAGGGAGTTGCTCCTGGCATGGCAAGCTCTCAGCTCTGGTGATGGGAAAGGGCCCCGGGCATTCAGGACTGGCCTCTGGGGGCGAACCATTGAACAAGCAGTAACACTGGGTAAGGGCTACCCCGCTTCCTGCACTGCTCCGAGTCAACTCAGTCCCAAGATGCTGCTGGAAGAAGCATCTGCGTAGTCCTCTCCTTGCAGCGACTCTTGGTTGCTAAGCAGATCCCTTGGGTAACTATGTGGGCATCAAACCTTTGCAGAACTGCCAGGAATCTGCTTCACCCAATTGTCAGAGTGAAAAATGAAATCATTCCTCTCACCTGTCACTACTTTGCACAAAGCTTCCATTATTGAATGGTGATGGCTCGGAATGTATTCTCACCTACTTGCGGGAATATAATGAATTTTACATATTCTACCTCCAAGAGAGTGGGAGGGGGGAAAAGAGGTGTTGGCACCTCCGGAGTTGATACTCTGGGGATCCTGACTGGGGAGCAGTAGGTAGAACAGACCAGCTCACTCTTCACTGTTGGCAAATGGGTGCTTGGAACAAGTGAAGAGTCCTTTGCTTTGGGGAGAGTTCTTAGACTCAGTGGTGCCTGGGGACCTCACTGGCATCCGAGTTGTTGAATTGGCCTCTCTGGGGGGTTGAGGCCAAAGCACTCTGCTTTCTAAAGAGATTTCTAAGATGAATCTTTTAAGCATTGTTGGAGTTTGAAAGCCACCACTTTAACACACGCGTGTACACTGATAAAGACAAGGAGCCATTACAGGGGTTCAAATAAATGTCACGAAGGAGTGAGATGCTGTTGGTTGGGGTGGTAAATGAAACGGCTGCTTTGAGTCTTGGGTAGCTAGTCTCTTTAGAAAGCTGAGTGTTCTCAGTTCTGGGCCTCAGCCCTAGAAATGATTCAGTAGCTTCAGAGGGGTTGGTCTCCGACACCACTGAACCTAATGAGACTTACGGAAAGCAAGAGACCAGATGGGGGCGGATTCATCTCTAGGTGAGGAAGGAGAAGAAGAGGGACAGAAGCACTAATAGCAGAGAAGGATGGGAAACTGGCTGGGTAGACAAGGAATAAGATCAGCAGAGCTGCGATAGCGCTAGCCGAACACAGGTGAGGATGGGTGGGGGAAGGGGTGAGGTGGGGCGGGGAGGGGAGAGGAGTCAAACTATGGACTTCCGGTTAGTGAGTTTCTACTCAAAGTGTTTGGTAAGAGAGAGCTATGAACAGATATGCATTCAAGAAAGTTAGCTGTCATCTGTTGGTAGTGGTGCACGCCTGTAATCCTGGCATTTAGGAGGTGGAGGGAGGGGAATCAGAACTTTAACGTTAGCCTCAGCTACATAGTGAGTTCTACGCCTGCCTGGGCTTCATAAACTCCCTCCTCAAAAAGAAAACAAAATAACAACAAAAAACAAACGAACTAATAACAGAAACTAATGGGGGGAAAAAGAGAAAGAAAAGTAGTTCTGAAGGGTAATGCAGAAGGTAGGCTGGACAAAGATAGGATGGGAGGCCGGGGTCCGATGTTCCTTGCAGCTCCAGACAGGTGCAGTGGGCAAGAGGGCAGAAGCCATGGGACCGTTCTTGTACAACCATGTTGACCTTGCATGCCATGACACTGTTCAAAGAGTGTGCCTGTCAGGTTTTTGTTTGGTTGGTTGGTTGGTTAGTTTTGGGATTTGTTTGTTCATTTGTTAATTAAACCATAGGAAACTTTTGATGTAGCACCAAATATGCAGATGATATTCATTTTAAAGAATTTAAAAACAGCATTTAAATTAATCTCACAAAATAAACTTCAGTGCTCAGGGAAGTTAATGAAGTTGGTGCTTTTTAACCAAGACTGTGACAGTGCTCAGAGTTACATAAACCTAAGACATTTAAAGAAGCTAGGGCCAGGGATGAACCTCCGTCGGAGGAGTCTTTGCCTGCTGTGCACAAAAACCCCTCACTGCCTAAACCTCATGTGGTAGCTGTAATCCCAGCACTGGCAATGTAGAAGGCATTGAAGAGGCAGAAGGATTAGAAACTCAAGGTCATCCTTGGTTACACACCAAATTGGGCCAGCCTGGGCTACATGGGACTATCTCAAAAAAAAAAAAAAGGTAAACAGAAAAAAAGAAAGAAACAACAAAAGCAGTAACAAAACTCTACTTCTAGAAGTATTTGCTGTAAAAATCTGGGAAATTGTATCTTTTTAACAACATATAAACCTATTATACTGTGTAGACCAAGACCTGCTTGGAAAGGTGGTCAAATGCCATGATTTCTGAAGAACGCCAAAGACTCCAGCCTGCGATGCACTGTATCCCTAGTTAGTTAATGGCCTCGCCTTTTCTCTCTAGATTTTACAGAAAGGTCGTTTTTTTCCTATTTCTGTAAGGTCACCCTCCTCAATTCATATTCTGGCTCTTGGCAGCTTTTCATCCTGCTCTCAGACGCTCCTTGGCTCAGGGCGGGGCCCCTCAGCCTCTGGCCGGCATTTCTTGCTCAGCCAGCAGTTTCTCCTGCTTTCCCATCTGTCTTCTCAGGGCCTCATCAGTCTCTCCATCCTAATTTAGCCCTTCGCTCCTGAGGAGGGAGCAGTCCACCCTCCAGTTGACTTTTCCCTCAATTACTGCGGGCTTGACATTTCCCCTTCCTCCTGAGCAGTCCCTCCCTGAACTCTCTCACTCAGAATCTGAAGTATTTTGCATTCAATGACTTTTCAGCTTTTGATTTAACATTTAACAACGTTGCCTGTCAGGCTCCCTTCTTCCCTTCCAAATGCTGAGAGAGCTCACCAGAGCTTTCCTTTCTGCTTAGACTGGAGTTTTGCTGAAATTTTAACACAAATTTGACTTGTTTCATCAAGCAAGGAGGCAGAGATAGAAGCCTGGTAGTTCAAGTTCATTTTTTCCCTTTCCCAAGTCTTTGACATGACCTCAAACATAGATACACAGCCACAGACAGACAGACAGACAGACAGACACACACACACACACACACACACACACACACTGTTTTTTTAAAACTTTGGGGCTTTTTGGTACTGTGGCCAGAGCCTCAAGCTTCATCCTGAATAGATAGCAGAACCCCAAGGATGGAAGCAAATTCACCTCTTAGTAGAGAAAAAAACCACGACAGGGCTTTTTCAGGATTGTTGTGGGACAACTCTTATTTAAATTAAATTAAAATAAATAGATAAGTAAATCTTCAGGAGAAAGTACTCTACGAATCTTGTTTTCAGACAATGCTAATTTGATCAGGAAAAAAAACCAGAATGGTCTCACAGATAGGTAACTGCAAGATCCTTTGAAAAGTATCAGTATGAGAAAGTTCAGTTGTAAATCTGGGTAGAATTGAAATTGTATGCAGACCGTAATAACAGCAGAGGTTTCTATTAAGCCTAAGAAGCACACAGCACTGTTCCAGTCAACATCATCAATCAATGGGGAAATGCAGATTCAAGCCACAAGGAGCCAGTTCAATATGCCTGCTGGAATACCCAGTCTGAAACCCAGGCATCATTGTAAGCTGATGGAAAGGGATCAGCAGGGTCAGTAAATGAGGCAAAATAAGAGGGAATGGTTGGCGTATACTGGAAGCACACTGGAAATAATGTGCGTTTGCCTCCATGATGAGAGAACATGGGATAACGCTGATCAGAATAGAAGACTAGAAGGACTTGATAGCCCACCTCCTGTATTGTGCCTATTGTGTTGAACACCTGGATTTACATTTGCATATGTAAATGACTTTATTTGTGTGTGTGTGGTATGTGTATGTATGTGTGTGTGGTGTGTATGGTGTGTGTAGTGTGTGTGGTGTGTGTGGTGTGTGTGGTGTGTGTGGTGTGTGTGGTATGTGTGTGTGTATGTGTACTGTGTGTGTATAGTGTGTGGTGTGTGTGTGTATGTGTGGTGTGTGTGTCTGTGTGTGTGATGTGTGTGTGTGGTGTGTGTGTATGTGTGGTGTGTGTGTGTCTGTGTGTATGTGGTATATGTGTGTGTGTGTGCTGTGTGTGGTGTGTGTGAGGGTGTGGTGTGTAAAATCAACACCTGAGGAAATTACTTCAAGAATAGAAGCAGTGGATGAAGAACCACTATAGTGTTTTAACACATTTCAAAACACAGACAAAGAACACACAAAGACTTTACTATCTGTGGAGGCATAGGTGCGATTTTAACTATGTTTGCAAAGATCCTTAAGAGTTTGGTCATTATCAGATCAAAAGTAATTAGACCTACTGATTTGAAAACATTGAAAGGTAATGGTGTAAAAACATGTATGAAGGAAAAAGTAATTATGATAATGAGGTCAGTAAGAAGGCATTCTGATAATGAGGTATTAGTTAATCTAAACGTAGATTGATTGGGAACAGAGCTGGGAATCCACGCAGTCCTGGTCAGCTGACTTTTGATAAAGATACGCAGGCACTTCAGCACAGGAAGATGAACAATGCACGAACAAAAGCAAGCAAGCACACCAAAAAGCCTTGCCACAAACCAAGTTTCCATGGCCATTTTACTTTGCATTTTTCTCAATGAAGCTAGAACCATGTGGCTAAAGCTGCCAAGTTCTCCTGCCTCCTTAGGCTAAACCGCTCTAGTGACTTATATTTGCATAAACTTTGGCTTGTTGATGTTTTAAGTGGAGAAAAATCTCTCAGGCCTATTCCCTTCACAGGCTGCCAGGTTGGTTGGGTGGGGTCTTGTGCCGAGGGCACCAATCCCGTTATTCCATTTAGCACCAAGCTTTTCTTTAAACTTCTCATCTCCTTAAGCACAGGTCTTGCCTTCAACATTAAATTTCTTGGTGTTCTTTTTCTCCTCAGACTACATTGTGTATGCTGCCTTGCCTTCTTGCTCTATTTCATTGTAGATCTGCATAAGATATACCTAATAACCAAGCGACACAGTCAATACTAGATTGTCTTGAAATCTCCTCTGCCAACTAAATTAGTCCAAAACTTTAAGTTAGCTGCTGGCAGATCTTTTTTGGACAAAGGCCAAAAGAAGCCACAATGTTTGCCAAAATACCTCAAGAATGGTCTCTGATGTTATTACCCCACTGAAGTGTCTTCAGCTGGGCCTCCATAGTCCACACAGCCCGCAGAATTATGTCTTCCATTCTTCTGTTGAGATGGCCCATTAATCTCTGTTCAAATGGCCATCTTCTAATCTAACCCAAAGTATAATACAACCAATTTAACCTTATCCCTGACTAGCTTACAAATAAATGAGACTCAGACTATGGTTGCTTTATTTTGGCTTTAATAATTACTGGACAGTAACCCCTAATCTACTCTTCTAACTTCAGACATGCCTTCCTCCCCAGTGTTATACCCCAAATACTTGCTGTTTCTCCTGGCCACATGTTCACGGTCCATCTCCCCCTCATGGCAGCTTCTCCTCTCTTCTCATTCTTCCTCCTTCTCCTCCTGGTCTCTCCTCTATCTTTTCTCTTCTCCACTCCAACCAGGTAACTTAAAACCCACTTATCTCTAAGCTCTCCAGTAATTGGTTGTAGCCAATTTTATTTAACCAATAGTTTTAAATCAAGGAACAAGGTTTGCACAACAATTGCTTATAAACATGAGAATTTACTCGTAGGTCTAGACCTTCTGGTACAAAATTTAGCATTACAGTACATACCAACAGACCAAACCTCAACACCAAAGTAACAATCTTTCATATTTCTTCAACAAACAGCAATGCAGTCAGGCCTATCACAGTAGTACCCCAGCCCTTATAACAATTTCTGTCTTAATTACTGTTCTATTGCTATGAAGAGACACTATGACAAAAGTATCTTATAAAAGAAAGCATTTAATTGGAGGCTTGCTTACAGTTTCAGAGGGTGAGTCCATGACAGTCATGGCAGGGAGCATGGTGGCAGGCCAGCAGGCAGGATGTTAGAGCAGGAGCTGAGAGCGAGCTACATCCTGATCTGAAGGCAGTAGGCAGAGAGGGGAGGGGGTGGCATGAGCTTTAAACTTTCACCAAAATTCCACTCCCAGTGATGCACTTTCTCCAAGGCCATACCTCCTAATTCTTCTCAAATAGTTCTACTAACTGGAGACCAAATATTCAAATATATAAGGGCCATTCTCATTCATACTACTGCATTAGTCAGAGTAACAGAGCATATATATATATATGTATATATACATATATATATATAATATGTTACATAATATATATGTATATATGTATATATGTATATATAATGGAGCAAAATAGTTATATTTATGTATATAATTCATATATAACATATAAGAATATGAGTAATATATCATTATATAATATATAACTTATATATAATATTTATACCTTATATATTTTATATATAATTAAATAATATATATTTTATATAATATATTGCATATAATATATAATTATATATATTTATAATATATATAATATATAATATATGAATATATATTTATAATTTTAAATATATAATTGGATATGATATATTTATAACTTATATATTAAATAAATAATATAATTTTTATATATTATATTACATATATTATTATAATTTTAAATATACATAAATATAAAATATATAATATTATATATAACATATAATAACATATATAAAATCTATCACTGCCTATCTCTATATATCTAAATATATCTTATATTATTATACATATTTATATGCTATGTATTATATATTTATTATATATTTTATAAATAATATGTGATATTTTATATATATAGACTTATTAGAATGATTTACAGATTGTGATTCAACTACTCCAACAATGACTACCTATGAATAAAAGTTTCAAGAATCCAGTATTTGTTCAGGCCACCAGGCTGGATGTTTTAGCTGGTCTTCAGTACACAACTGAGTCCCAAAGAAGTAGGCTCCAATGGCAGTGAAGGAATGGACTTGCTACTGAGGAAAAGGCAAGCAAACAAAGGGAGAAGCGTCCTTCTTCCGTGTCCTTATACAGACCTCCAGCTGAAGACATGGCCCAGGTTAGAGGTGGGTCTTCCCACCTCAAAAGATCTAGATTAAAGAAACATGCTTCTACCTCAAAGATCCAGATTAGAGGTGGATCTTCATGCTTCAAATTAAGTGAGAAGCTCTCAAGGTGTGCCCCTCCATTTGAGGGAGGGTAGCTAATTTCAGATGTTGTCAAACTGACAACCAAGAATAGCCATCATAACCGACTTCCAAAGCTATACATTTCTGGGAGAAAATCTCGGTAATTTTGCATTATTAAGTAGAAATCAGATAAAGAACATAAAAGACAAAGTTGTTGAACTAGATTTTACTAAAATAAAATAAAAACTTTTATTTGTTAAATAACACTGTGAAGATTAAATTGACAGGACAGTATTGGGGGGAAGAAACTTCACTAATACAAATAGGAGTGATCATCATTGTCAGAGAGACACAAACTGATGCTACAGAGGTGAGTCCTAATTAGCAACCAGGATGAAAGGGTCATGGTGAGAATGCAGACAGACAGATTGCCTGAAGGTCGGGAACTTTAAATAGCTGAACTTCTGACACGTCAGCACACCCAGACATCCTGACTCCAGGTTTGTACCCAGTGGAAACAGGAGCATTTATTGTACACAAACCTGTGTGTGACCGTCTAATCACTCCATGCCTGTCAATAGGTGAGTGAGTAAACTGTGGCATGGCCATGCAGTGAAACACCACTCTGTAATAAACAGGAACGAACTGTTCATATACAGCGGCATGAGTGAATCCCCGAATGCTTACGGTAAAGACACCCAAATGAACACTGTGCACCATGCGGTTCCAACTATGTTGAATTCTAGAGAACTCGAACTAACCTGTGGGAGCAGAAGGAGATGGGGACCAATTATGAAGAAGCCCAGAGAAACTTGTAGAGTGGCGGATAGGAGCCTTGTCTTAGTGTCGGTTTAGGAATGTAAAACTTGTCAAAGTTCATCAGATCATGGGCTCTACATAAGCATTTATTTTAGTTGTTTTTTTTTACAAGAAAAATACTTTACCTTTACTGTCTAGTGCTTTTTTTTTTGTACCATAAGCCATGAATTTATAGGAGTGAGCACCACAGCCCAGGCTCTGCTGCATTCATCCTAATAAAGCCTGCTTCCTGGGCAGAGGCACCCGACACTGCAGTTGAACTCAGGTCTCTCTCTCTCTCTCTCTCTCTCTCTCTCTCTCTCTCTCTCTCTCTTCCTTTCTGATTTTTCTTCACCTCTTTCAGGAAGTCATCTCAGTTCTTACAGTGCTCAATACACTCAGTCCACACATTAATTCCCACAGTCAACTACGAATTCTTTATACCTATGCTTTAAGCTACAAGTGCTTCTCAGACCTGCACTAGTACCCTGCTGCACCCCCAGCTAGTGGGTGGCTGGGGCCTCTGCTGTCCCATCTGCACCCTCATCCCCACTGAGACCATGAAGAACAAGAACGCTTTCTGATGGTAGCTGCTGGGAATTCCAAGTGCAAGGCACAGAACTCTTCACACCGTTTTAGCCCATCACAGCTTATAAAGTGTCTTGCATAAGGCTGGTAGACCAAAGATGTTGGGCAGTGGGCTATGAGAGGCAGCTGAGTACCTCGAACAGGCTTTGAATCCTGGAGACCCTCAGGGACAGGTAGGAGTTTGGCCTTGCTTCTGGGACCCTGGATCCTTTCATATAGTTACAGCCTCCCAGAGAAGTTTGTGGCCATCAGTCAAGTAGGACAACGACCCTACTAGCCCCTCCAAGGGTAGAGGGTGTGACTACAGGCCATAGAGCCTCAAGACAGATCTCCACATTAATGAGATACCTAAAGGCCAGAGGGCATAGCCACAGGCCTGCCCTGAGAATACCAGGGTATAGCTGCATCCATTTTCTGCCATGACAATAAATATCTTAAGACCATATCTTAAGACCATAGACTATCCCTCTTCTTTGGGGCCCTCCATGGGGAACCATGGAGAAGGTCTTCAACCACAGAGCTGCAGTTTAATCTCCCACCAACGACCTCTCTACGTTCCAGTCACGGAGATACAGCCAAGCAAGTTGCCGTGACCAAGTGTCTCATCCCTATGGGACGCAAAAAGAGCTCCTCCTCCTCTCCACTGTGGCTGCGGGTTGATCCATCCCGTACGTCCCCAGTGTCTCTGTCCTTCTGCAGCCTCTCAGCAGCACCTAAGAGCCCAAAGCCCCAAGAACCAGTCGGTTCCCAGCAGCCATGGCCCGGGGACCCCCAACTCAAGAGATCCAGCCCCCGTGGGATCCCAGACTGTGTCCCCTTCACACCTGGAGCAGAGTCCTGCAGCTTCCCACAACCTGACAACTGCTTGGTGTGGCATGGAGTGAACACAGTCAAATAACCGCACCTCTGCCTCTAGAGGAGCCGGGGCCCTAGCCCCTTGGTGGTGGCAGACATGGGGCCCACAACTCTACCCACAGGGCCCCTGCCCATGCACGCCACAGCCCAACACAAAGGCATAGCACTTTATGAGTCATAGCCCAGCATATAACGGATCGGGAACTCCACTTGACTTATGCTTACAGCCCAGTACCGGCTGTGTGCTCACCGAATGCCAGCCAGCTCCCAGAGTCTTGTACTAAACATAAGAATCAATGATGTCAATTAAGTCAGCATCTTCCAGGCTGACAAAAAACAAAATACAAAAAGCGAAAAACAAAACAAAACAAAAAACTAACAACAAACAAGCAAACAGATGTACTGGGAGAAAGTAGACAGGCTCAGAGTCCAGCCTCAGCTTGAGGACACATGGGTACAGGGCAGACCTCAGCCACCAATTCAGGGACAGTCTCCCATCACTCAGAATGGGAGAGGGCGGTGAGTTCTCGGAGATTTCGAACTCTGGAGAATGAAGGGCAGACACAAGTAAATAGAACTTGGTGTCATTATTCCCCATAGAACACTTGACTTTCATTTCCTCTCTCTCTCTCTCTCTCTCTCTCTCTCTCTCTCTCTCTCTCTCTCTTTAAGTTTTAGAGAGTCTGTTACAGATTCATAGGTAGGGCTCAAGAGAAGAAAGACAGGAAGGGCTATATTATCTGAGTTAGGCATGGAAATCAACCAAATAGTGGACAAGCCCTGGTGGGGAGGAGAGCTTTAAGGAAGACTGAAAAAAACAAATACCAGAGAAAGTACACAAACTCTGACAAACATCCAGATCATGGGGAGACAGAAGACAACAAAGATGCAAATCATGCCTCCCTGAGTCCTGATGGTGGCTTGTGGGAACATGCTGGGTGCAGGAATCTGAGAAAGAAAAGTCACAATGTCACAGATATGGCCACATCCAGGAGGCAAGCCCCAGAAGGAGAGGACACTGATGTGCTGTACCTATGACCTCCATTCCCACAGGCTCCTGCCTCAGCTTCTTGTGTCTAGGCTTGTCTGTGAGGGGTCACTCTGCCCTACTCTGCCCTGTGTTTTCTACATCAGTCTATTCCAGGTTGCCCTTGGCAACGCTGGACCAATATCTGAAGGCCAGTTGTGGTAACGGTTCGTCTCGGAAGCCTTTCTGCATCCACTGTGAACTTTTCTCATTCTGGAAAGCAGCTGAGACTGAGTCAGATCCACTGACTTCTACATTCCACTGTCCACCCAGCCCCCAGCACCTACCACAACAGACAGCAAGAACCACTGTCCACCCAGCCCCCAGCACCTACCACAACAGACAGCAAGAACAACCTGCAACTCCACTCTACTTCTGTCCCTGCACTGATTGACCAAAGCCAACGTGGCATCACATTTCAAGCGAAGCATGGCACTAGCACCCAGATTTGCTGTTAGCGATGCCCATGTAACTCACGCCTAAACGTTCGTTCACGTTAGCCTCCTTCACTCAGTGTGGATTTTACTCTGAAGATGAAGAGTAGCCTCAGACACACAGGATTTCCAGGAGGGAGGTGGAGAAGCCATAAGTGTATGGACACTACCTCAAGAAAGTGCAGGGCCTTCTGGTCCCCCAAATTACTAAGAGGCCACAGCAAACTTAATCTGCTCAGCTCTTACCTGGGACTCTGTGGAGTGTTCTGTGTCCCAAACCCATGTTTAATTTCCTGGGGTCACTAGAACACATAATACATTCTGGGGTGATTTACACACAGACAGCTATCCTTTGCCAGCTCTGGAAGCCCACAGTCTGCAATAAAAATGTCTATAGCAATGTGCTCCCTCCAGAGGCTCTAAAGAAGACCCTCCCTTGCCTCTCCTTAGCTGCAGGGATTGACGAATCTTATTATCTCTTGACAAAGGATAAACTTTTGCCTCTGTCTTCAAATGAATTTTTTTCTGTGTTCTCTGTGTATCCAAATCTTTACCCCTTACAGCAGTCACATGATGGCAAGACCTCTTCTCAGCCTCCTGATAACATCGACAAGGACTCTAATCCCAAGTAAGGTGATTTCTGCAGGTAAGGGGGGATGAGGTTGGAGCAGGGTGGGGGTATCTCCTCCGTTCTTCTCAAAAGAAAGGATTCAGCTTAGAGACACAAGCAGTTTAAACAGAAGCTCATTTAGCAAAAGAAAACTTAGTGTTCCTCAGAGAGATCCTGGAATGGGCTTACCCTAAAGGAGCTGGATTTTAAAGGGGGGTTGGTGAATATTCATGAGATGACTGGCATATTCATGAAGTAAGATGAACCTTTCTTCCCTCCCAAATCAGAGTGGGCCAGGGTATTTCTTCCCACATCTTGAACAGCTCACAAAGTGTGTGGGGCAGGGGGATGGCGGGGACAGCAAGTGGCATTATAACACAAGTGGTTATGGCATTAAATGAAACCAGGGTCCTTTAAGCACAAACTGGACCCTTCATTAGTTTGTATGGAAGGCAATTACGGAAATGCCCTGGTGATTAGTTTCTGATACAGCAGGAAGAACCTGACTGCAGCTTCAAGGATGTTTAACCACCGAAGGGGCATCGTGACCCTCACAAGGCCGTTTCCTTGGTTCCCCTGTGTTTATCTGCCTGACTGGGGACACAGCTGCCAACACTCAGCTTTTCTCGGTTCCTTCATCGACTACCTGGTCTCAAACCTACAGAAGTCACAGACATTTTTCTTTTCTCTTCTCTTTCTTATGTATGTGGGAAGACAGTGTTTGTGTGTATTCCTTTGTGTGTACCTGTGTGTGTACACATGAAGGTCAGAAGTCACCCTCAGATGTTGCTCCTTGGGAGTTAACCACCTTGCGTTTTGAGATACATTGTCTCACTGGGACCTGAGGACCACTGATCCCAGCCCAGGGATCTGCTATCTCCGCCTCCCCAGGCTGAGGGTACAAGCGTACAGAACCACACCTGGCCCTGGACAGGTTCTGAGCATCACACTCTATCCTCATGGCTACATGGAAAGCACTTTATTGGCTGATATTTCCACCACTAGATAGTTTTTTCCTTCAACTTTATTTATTAGTAACTTTCATCAGCTGCTGTGTTGGCCTCTCTATCTCCTTCCTCACTCAGAAAGGAAGGAATAATTCCTCCCCCCACCCAAAAAAATGCATGTGCTTGTGTTTTAGACCCACACAAAACATACATGAGTCCTCCTTTGGGGACAGCCCAGGTGGCAGTTGCAGACCAGCAAGCAGAAGGACAGGCGGAGCTGTCACTGTGACCCTGGGAAGCATGTCAAAGCACAAAGGCACCTTCTCCTGAATCATAAAGGATGTAATTGTGACTTTGAAAAATCTCTAGCTTTGTAAAGATAAGTCTGCACCTTCCCATGAAACCCTCCATCACCATGGCAACCAAGAGGGTCCCATTCTCTAACTCTGAAGCTGTGTCCTGAAACTGCAGGGCAGCCAGCATGGGTCCTCTGCCTTGGACGACTCTAGCTTGGTGAGGTGACTACAGCCACTTACAATCTGTTTTAGAAAACAGGGTTCCTTCAGAGATGGAGTCCTGTCCTCTCCACCCTGCTTCTCCTCTTTATCCCCTCTTTCATCTTAATTAAGCTAAAATGTTAGAGCAGAAAGCGCTGTGGATTATTGAGCAGTTCCCTTCTCTCTGCCCTGGTAAGCCCCACGAGGCCTCCCTGCTCCAGAGCCCATCCCTCTGGAGCCATGTAGTGTTTCCATTTTCTTCTCTGCCCCTGCATGACCCTGGACATAAAGGAACATAATGACAGATGGTGTGTGCACACGTGTGTGGGTGCATGCACAGAGGCCATGACACATGAGGTGTCTTGCTCTATCTTTCTCTGCTTTCTTCCATTAAGACAGGGTCTCTCACTGAAACTGGAGTTACGTCTCCACTCTCTTCTCGCCTAACCCCACCATAGCACTGGGATTCCAGGAAGGCATGTGGCCAAGCCTAGCTTTCTGACATGGATTCTGAGACCTGAAGCCCAGTTCTTTGGCTTACATGGCACACATTCTTACCAGCTCCCCAGCTCCCCCAACCCAAATTCTGTGCAGTTTAGCCCATAATTTCATTTCTAGGAACTTACTTAAAGAAAGTGATGAAATATGCATACAAATATTTTTTTAATAAGAATAGCACCTTTGAACCCTCTATTATATCCAGAAGTTAAAGGAAACATCTCTGTCAGGTAAATGATTACATATGTTTGTACCAGAATATTAGACACATGTCTAAAATTATATTCTTGAGACTACTTTAAAGATATGGAGGAAAACATAAAGATATACAAACTCATAGTCTATACCAAAGCTATTCTCTGACTTCTACTAGGAAGAAACAATTCATGGATGGATGGATGGATGGATGGATGGATGGATGGGTGGATGGATGGATGGATGGATGGGTGGATGGATGGATGGATGGAACTCAGTGGACGAGCACTTGCCTAGCACACAGGAAGCCCTGGACTCAGGCCCAGAACTGCCAATAAGTAAACAAAGTCAAAACAGATCTAGTGTCCTAAGTACTTTTGACATAAGGAGTGCATTCAGAGAGCAGCAGTTACGGACTGAGGAGATGGCTCCATAGCCAAGGGAACTGACTGCTCTTCTAGAGGACCTGAGCTCAAATCCCCAGCACTCACGAGCTGGCTCACAACCATCCAGTACTCCAGCTTTAAGGGATCCATAGCCCTTTACTGCCTCGGTGAGTACCAGGCACCCACATCTTGCACAGGCATGCATGCAAGCAAAACATCTATACACATTAAATGAGTAAATCTGGAAGAGGAGAAGGAGGTAGAGGAAGAGGAGGAAGAGACAAGCAGCAATCTTTTATAAATAAGGGCTGTGTCTGGATCTTTTCCCCCCATAATTAAAAAAATTCATTTGACACATAAAAATATAATATAAGCCTAAGATATATGAAAATAAGTACCTACATATATATAACCTAAATGTGAAAACTAAAACAATCTTTAAAAGAAAATCTATGCTAATATCTCCATGGCCATACAATAAACAGAACTTCCTTAAATCAAATATGAGAACATCTAACCAAAGGGGGTAAAAAGATAAATTGAATTTTACCAAGACACACACAAAAAAAATCTGCTTATCATAAAACATCAGTAGGACGCTAGAAACCGGTGCTGTAGCAACGAGGGAAAACGCTCATGAGCACACATACAAGGAAAGACTCCCATTAGAATATACTCAGAAATTCCAGTAAAGAGAGAAATGACGTCATAGAAAATGAGCAAAATATTTGACCAAGAATGTCTCTTAAAGCGAGAATGCTGGTGAATCCGTGTAGAGGTGGTCAGTCCACATAACTGTAAGGAAGATGTGCATCTACAGAAATGCAGACATCTCCACATGCTTCTGCGTATGCTTGGACCAGAGGCGCCAAGGGACAGTAAGAATGTGAAGAGAAGTAACAGGAATGCCTAGATCCCTCTGGGTAGAACAGAGTGGGGTGCGACTTTGGAGGCTCCTTGGCAAGGTCTCCTAAAGCTGAATACATCTCTCCAGCCCCAGTTCCCACAGCGGTGCAGGACAGAAAGTACTCATAACAGTAGGTACTTGTGACGAGTCAAAAGCTGGTGTTCGTTCTAAAGAACATCAGTGCATATATACAAGTTCAAAAGAAAGCTCTCGTGATGACCTTAAATTTACTTCACTTGTGGAAAAATAAAAACCAAGTAGCTAAAAGATTAGGGGTCCCCAGAATAATAGGCCATGAGGACACAGAGACCAGGAGTCTGTCAGCCATGACTCTTCCCAGTGAGCTTGACCACACACTGCGTCTTGCAGTTGTGCTGTGATGGTTTCCACTAAAGAATAATGAGTCCCTGGAAAATTGCATGTCCGCAGGAGCACATCACCATGTAGAGCATAGTGAAGTTTTCATAGGTAACATGCAGGTAGGCACTTGTCAAAACAATGGAGAAAACATTAGCATCACCAGGAAGAGGGCCAGTCATCTTTTGAGACTACTGAGCATCCATTCTTGAACTTCATACGAATGGAATCACACAGTATGTTTCTTGCTTTATAGTTTTTTGCTCAGTGCCACCAGGGTCCCCAAGTCCATGCTCCTTTCCCCTAAATTTCTTTGTCTCCTTTTCTGTTTCTAAACACTGAATCATCCGTATCTGTCACCCAACCCCTTTTTCCACAGCACCTAGCTGATCACCCTCTGCACCCAACTGAATTGATACAGTCACCTCCCCATATGTGGTTTCTCCCTTTAAAGCTTGATGGACTGTGTAAGGCCAGAGCACATCTCAATCTCCTCTCTCCCCCTTCCCCTCCCCCTCCCCCTCCCCCTCCCTCTCCCTCTCCCTCTCTGTTCCCCTCCCCCTCTCCCCCTCCC
>NW_021621185.1:15615727-15629472 GCF_004785775.1 Grammomys surdaster
CTCCCCCTCCCCCTCCCCCTCTCCCTTCCCCCCTCCACTCTGATCAGCCTACATCAGTCAGCGTTTCTCATCACTTGTAGAGATCTGAATGAAAATGACCCCCATAGACTCATAGGGAGTGGCATTATTGGAGATGTGGCCTTGTTGGTGTGAGTGTGGCCTTATTGGAGGAAATATGTCACTGGGGGTGGCCTTTGAGGTTTCAAAAGCTGGAATCAGGCATCATGGCATGGCTACAGATCATGCATATCCAGATGGAGAGCTGTCAGCTACCTCTCTAGCACCAAGTCTGTCTGCGCATCACCGTGCTTCCCACCGCGACCGTAATGGACTAAACCTCTGAACTGTAAACCAGCCCTAATTAAATGTTTTCCATTACATGACTTGCTGTGGTCATGGTGTCTCTTCACAGCAACACAACCCTACTGAGTATTTGTTTTTTGGCTCACATTTTCAGGATATTTCCACCCATTGGGTGCTGGGAGGAGATAGCGGCTGGAGAGCTTCAATTTGTGGCAGCTGATTCTACCATGCCAGTCAACCACAAAGTAGATTATAGGCAGAAGTTGGGTTATAACCCTCCAGTTGGCCCTCCATCCACCAGGCCCCCACTTCCCAGAACAGCATGCCCTAGCTGAAAATTAAGTATCCATTCACGTGGCACTGTGGGGGACGTTTCACATTCAAATCATAACACTGAAAATAAACTTCATCTTAATTGTTCTGTGTTTGTCTCGGACAACAGGAAGTCTAGACACATGTGGTGGAGAACCAGAGTGGTATCTCCACAGGCTCATTTAAAAGTCAGGCTCCTACTTTCGTGCTCCCTCATGGTGAGTGTGTGAACTTCATTCTCAGGGTATCAAAATGTCTGTGCCACCCCAAGGCCTTGCATCTGTATTTTGGGAAAGGACAGGCAAAAAGCCCAACACTTTCAAAACCCATGACACTGGTCTACATCTGTGGCACTGGTCTACGTCTGTGGCACTGGTCTACGTCTGTGGCATGAGTCGCTAGTCATTGGAATTCTTTGCTGTGTCCTAGTTTCCCACAATGATGTGTATTTATTCTTTTTTTTTTTTAAGAATCTTTGCTAATTACATGATAATGAAGCAAACTCATTCTCTGATTTTGAACTTCAAGTATTGTGGAAATAATGCATTCATCAGGTTTCCTGTTGTGCTGAATAACTGGAGAATCCTTCTTATTCTTCTAGGGGCAGAGGAATAGCACTTGGCCCTATTCTTGAGGGGTTGCAGAACCATGACTGCTCCATGACTCGCCTATAATGCATAGAGAGGTATGTGGGGGCCTCCAATTGACATTCTCTGGGAGCAGAGGTGTTTCTGACCTAAAATGACTTGAGAAAGAGGCAACTTCCCACACAGCCGGGTTTGCTGTGTAGGTGTCTGTCGCTGCTGCTCTGCACTCAGAAGCATCTTTTATCCACTTTCTGGAGCTCTGCGGGGCGGGGAGGGGGTAGCTTAGCTCAGAATCATTAGGGGAAAATGCAAACCAAGAAATAAGCTTGCTTAGAGTTTAATTCACCAAAAGAAGACAAACTAATAGACAGTGTAAATTGTATGTCAAGACAGAATTGATTTCCAGAAAGGAATCATCGATCAACACTTCTGAAGAAAATCACCCTGGAAATAGCTTATAGTTTGAGCAGAGTTGAATGTATTCATCATAGCTGAGTGAGAATTCTTGACCCCAGGATTTCTATCCTCCTCCATTAGCCATTTCCAACAAAGAAAACTTGGTTTTCAGCGAGCAAATTCTAGTAGAGCTTCTAGAATTTGGAAGTGGAGTTTTTAGAACAAAAGGAGGGGTTTACCTTCCCCCTGGCCTGTAAGCCCAGAACTTAAGGAAACCTAAAAATTTCCAGAGGAGAAAAGCAGGACATCGATAGGCAATGGCTTTAAGTTATAAGAAAGAGAAATGGTGTTCAAAATCCATTTCAGAATTCCCTGCCAACGGTGCTGCTTTCCTGCTCACTTGGTGTGAGGTCTCTCCTAAAGCCTGTCCTCTCCAGGGAGAATATCACACACTAGCAGGGACCCTCAAACTACCCTACACAGTTACACTCTTCATAGTCTCTTCTCAGACCCCTACAAAGACACCTCAAGGGTCACTGGACCAGTCAGACCTTTGATTGCCATGAGAATATACCCCCCCACCCCAATAAAGCCAATGTGAGGGACAAAAGCTTACTTTGGCTCACGGTTTTGGACATGTCATTCTTCACGGTGGGGAGGTACCTGGTGGAACTGAGCAGCCCACACCTAGAAGCCAGGAACAAAGAAGGGAGTGGCGAGTGGCTGCGCTCCCTAGATGTTTCCTTCTTTTACTACAACTGAGTTATCAGGCTAAGAAACGAACCACCCACATCCCTTAGTTAATCCGTTCTGAAAAGCTCCGACAGGCTCACCCACAGTGTGTTCCACTAGTTCCCTGGGCATTTCCCAGCCCAGTCAAGTGGCTAATCAAGGCCACCCATCATGGTCACCTCCCAGCAGAACCTCCACAGATGTCCCTGACCCAGACATGCTGCCTCAAGATGACAGGTCTGCTTACAGATATAGCACCAGGACAATCCTTGTCTCCTCTAACTGGTCAGCCCCAGTCAGGCACTGGTTTAGGTGATTCTTCCAGATAGACCACAGAAGTCTTCTGAGCTCTTCTGCCCATACTTTTATCTAGAACTTCTCCCCTGGATAAATTTTAAAAGAGCGCAAAGAGACAAAAAAATAAATTGTTCCTTTTGATTTTATCGGAATCTTGTCACTCAGCATGATGACATAAGCTAACATTTTTCGAGCACCTATTGTGTACAAGACACTGTTCTAAGTGCACAGTGCATCTAAATGTTATCCTCACCACAGCTCAAAGAGTAGGCTGAGTAGGTCTATTAGTGTCACTGTTCTACAGAAGAAACCCAAGTATGAAAAGGTTGAATTACATCATCCTGACTGCACAGAGCTGGCGAGTTACTTAGTGCAGGCTCCAAAATCCGTTCTCTGCCATGAGCTTGCTTATGAGCCTGAAGTTTGACAGACAAATGGGTTGTGCTCACGCCAAACTCAACATGGCCTAATCGAACCAATCTCTCTCCCCATATGGCAGTCTATCCTCTCAGCACAGGAAGCTCCCGAGAATCTAAGCTCAAAAGGCTGTGTGGTCTGTGCTTCTGCGCTGGCCTCCCCTGGTAACCTGTTGATCCCGTATCACAGTGATCTGGAGTCTGCTCACTGACTTCCTTTCTCCTCACCAGTATCATACCTGGTAATCTTATCACTGCATGTCTTTGTGGCTTACTAGCAATCTTCCCTCGTAATGACTCTTACTGCGTCCACTGCCGTAACACACCAGAGATCTTTATTTAATCCGGATGGACTCCTGAACCAAATAAAAACTGTCTGCATTTGGGCTCAAAACACCCTTCATGGCCACTGTCCCATTTCCTTATGTGTACTCTGTGCTAAGGAGGATAGTTCTCTAAAATATCAGTTGCATTTATTTACTTTATACCTTTGCCCTACTGAGACCTTCTTGATGCTGGTTGGCAGGCAGGCCAGTGATGGAGTCCTTACTCTAGCACAACTGAGGCGCAGATATATTTTTTTCTTGTCCTGTCCTATCACCACTGGTTTTAATCACACACAGGATCCCCCAGTGCTCAACCCCCTGTCCATCTTTTAATGGCTGTGTCAACAATGTCTCACCATCCGTAAATTCCCTAATTCTAATCTATGTGTTGTGTTCTAATCTACACATTCGTGTGCCTCTCATGGCCTCCTTGAGGGCAAGAATCACCTCTTACCCTTCTTCATGCTTATCCTGGCTAGTTTATGTCAGCTTGACACAAGCTATAACCATTTTGGAAGAGGGAACTCCAACTGCAATAATGTTCCCATCAGACTGGCTTGCAGGCAAGCCTGGGGTGCATCTTCCTGACTGTTGATCAGTGTGAGAGGACCTAACTCACCGTGGGTGGTGCTACTCCTGGGCTAGTGATCCTAGGTTCTATAGGAAGGCAGGCAGGACATGAGGAGCAAGCCAGCAAGCAGCACTATTCCATGGCTTCTGCCTGAGCTCCTGCCTCCAGGTCTTTCCCTGTTTGAGTTCCTGCCCTGACTTCCCTCAGTGATGGACTATGGTATGGAGTAAATGAAAACAGACCCTTTCCTCCTCAAGTTATTTTTGGTCATGGTGTTTCATCACAGTAACAAAAATCTCAATTAAAACAATCAACAAGAATCAATATGGTATACTGACATGATAGATGTAAAATATTTCGTTTAAATTGAAAGTTGAACTCAATCACATTGAATAGACTCTAGATAAAAGTTGTCTTGGAACTTGTTCCATGAGCACATTTTACTCCTTCTTCCTCAGATGGATTTGTAAAAAGAAATTAAAATTCATGCAAATATAGAAATAATATATACTTCCACATGACAAATCCAGTCCACACCCAGGCCAAACAATGGGATAGAAGGTGCCTTTAACAGAAAAGAATTCTCTAGAAATGAAACTTGAGATGGAAATGGTGTGTAGCATGAAGAACGAGTTGAGTAGTTTGAGATGGAATCTTCTCAGTGGACTGCATCCAAGCAGCGAAACACACATGTTACCCTATGGATACTGTAAGAAGTTCATGACTGTAGTGGATTGTCCTGATGATGCTTGTATTACAATGCTAAGTGCAGGTCCCCAAGACCTGGAGTAGTTCCTGGGACCCTGTCCCCAAGTCAATTCTGATTGATGAATAAAGATGCTGACAGCCAATAGCTGGGCCGAAGAGACCTAGGTGGGGTTTAGATTTCCAGGGTTTGGGATCCAGAGAAGGAGGAGAAGAAGAATGTGCAGGAGGAGAAGGAAATAGCCATGGGTTAAGAGTCAAGAGAGTGCGGCCCTGACGCTGCCCAATTAGAGCTAAGAGCAGCCTAGATGAAACACAGTGATAACTCCGGGTTATCGATAGGAAAGTAGATCCTAACAGCATGGAGGGCAGACAGCTGCCCAGCTCTGGTACTGACTACGGCTTATTGTAAATATAAGGACTGTGAGTGCATCTTTTATCCAGGAACATAAATACCTAAGGCAGGGTAGACACCCCTGGCTGGGATTTAAATAATTTTAAAGATTTTCTACTACACATGACAAAGAGAAAAGTGAAAATTAATTACATGAATTTATTTGGATTTAAAAAAAATGTGTCCAAAAGAAGAGACAAACCCAGGATATTAGTTGACAGGATAGTATAGTACTTGGTTATCTCTGAATGATAAAATTAAAGATAGTTTATCTTTTGTTCAAACTATTTTCCTAAATTTCTACAATAAGGAAAATACTACCTTTTTAGTGGGAATACAATGATTATTGATAGCTTGATTAATAATTACATGTTAAAGTATGAAGACATTGTGATAGTCTGATGGATCCACCACCGTGCTCTGTAATTGTAGCTGGATTGAGAATAGGTATATTTTTTTCATGCTGGATGTTCTAAGAAGTACATGCATATATATGTAATATATATATGCATTTTCCACTAGTTTGTCACAACAACCCTCCATCCCTTATTCTTTATAGCATATATCACTTTCTGATATCATATAGGTCACTCATTTCTCTCCTTCACTCACCGTAGTAGTTGCTTTTCTGTTGCTGTGATAAAACACCATGACTAAGGGGATTTATAGTTTATTTGGGTTTACAGTTCCCGAGAGTCATAATGGTGGGACAGGCACAGTGCCAGATGGCCAATTAGGAGGCTGAGAGACCACATCCCCAACTGCAAACAGAGAGAATGAGCTGAGAGTGGAGTGAGGCTATGAACCCTCAGAGTTTCACCCCAGTGATGGACTTCCTTCAGCAAGGCTTCGGTCCCTCCCCAAACAGTGCCACCAACTGGGATCATGTGCTTAAATATCTGAGTCCACAGGGTTCATTTATTACTCAAACCACCATGTTGTCTATCCCTCCTCTGTGAAACAGGCCCTAGATTCCCAGGAATACAAATATCTGTCTATCTGATCACTCCTGTGCCCCTAGCTACCTATGACAGTACCTGGCTCCTTACACTTGGCAAATGTTTGTTATACACATATATAGACAACTTTATGACATGATACCTATGACTAATCTTGTGTTTTTACAGTGAGGTCTGTATGACAGACTAAAGTTTGTCCAAAGCCACAGAGTTCTGAAGCAGAGCCATAACCCCAGATCTCTGAGACTGCAGGAGCTGAGCTATGAGCTGTTCTCACATCAATTACAGCCCACCTGGAGTCAATCTGAGAGACAGGAAGATGGGACATGACATCTTGCAGGGATGGTTTCCTTCTGACTAATGAGCTAGGAAGATTTGCACATAATAGACTGTGTTCCACCTTCTACAGTAGTCACAGAGACAGACAGAAGGTTGTTCACATCAAACACAGGAGGCAGGGGTCCAAAACTCACACCAAGCATTTGCTGAGTGAAGAAGAAATGGTCACTGAACCTGGGGTTCTTGAATGAGAGTACTTAACCATCAAGTTACACTCACAGAACAGAGGTCTCTATTTAAGGCCACTTTTAAGAAACAGATTACTGAGAATTCGAGAACTTAGGCAGAGAACATAGAAATGATTCCAAAACATATGGTTTTCAAGGGGATCATAGCACCAGTACCGGAAGAAGGTCAGAAATCCAAACATATCTAGGCCTGTGGCCACTAGACTCAGTAGCACTGACCATGACTATCATGCACTTAACTTGCTTTGACCACCAACCCTCAACAGGCCTGGGGCTTCTGTGTGAGCATAAGCCAGTTCTCCAGGGTGTGGGGGACTTGAGAGGAAAGCAGCTTGAGGCAGCTTACAATTCAGCACAAAACCAGGTTGGGAGACAGCAAGCAATGGAACCTGGGGGCCTACAGAGGACATTTTATGGCCAAAAGGTACATGTTCTCCATCCACCTTGGACATTCAATTTTATACAAGTCACACACAATTGCCATTCTGAATTATTGAGTTCCCATGGATTGGCTAATGTGAATGAGACCCAAGGATGGTGACTCTTGGGGAAACACTAACAAATCCAGCTTCTGGATTGTCAGTGGGAAAACAAACCCTGCACTGTGGTGGTAATTCTGAACCTGTACTCTCCCAATCCCATGAGTGCACACACTCATAGATGCACACACATTAAACCAACCCTGCACTGTGGTGGTAATTCTGAACCTGTACTCTCCCAGTCCCATGAGTGCACACACTCATAGATGCACACACATTAAACCAACCCTGCACTGTGGTGGTAATTCTGAACCTGTATTCTCCCAATCCCATGAGTGCACACACTCATAGATGCACACACATTAAACAGTCAGACATATTTACACATGAGAAATGTACACACACTCACTTGCATGTACACATAAGGGGACCTCTGAGGTCCTGTATGGCCAGCCACCTCAGTGACACCTTGGTGACATCTTCCTCTCATTTCTCTGGAACTGCAAAAAATGGTGCAGTCGAAATGGCAGAAAACTTTGTGCCTGAATTTTTCCATCTTTGGTGTTACTACTTTGTCAGGAGCTGGAACAGGCTGTTCAGCACAAAGTCAGCCCAGATACAATGGTATGGCTTCCTTGGGAGTTCTAAGGCAATCAGGCAGCAGGGGCTGCTCCTTTTGAAGCAGAAAGCGAACAGGGCCACAGGGTTCCTGGTCAGAGCTGAGAAAGACACAATATGTGCCTTTTCATCTCTCCCCTTACACGAGGCCTTTCTGGACCTTTCTCTGCAGGAGCTGAGACCTGGCAAGGGCTACCCCAGGGGCCTTCAGGAAACTCCTGTTTAATGTTGAGAAGCACAGCACAGAAACATAAAAAGCTACATCTCTGATATAGCGACTCTCATCCCCTCCCCCACAATAAGCACCAATAGATTCAATGAATGAACTGTGGCTTTCCTCTACAGTTCCTCCCCTCCCAGCTCCCACTCCCTCCTCCACCCTCACACACACACCCCTCCACTGCTACCTTTGGAGTTATTTCACCTACTTCTGAAGTATTTAAATATTTAAACGACATATTGGCTCTAGAAGGCTGTTTCAAGGCGCGGAGGAAGCCCTGAGTGACCGCGTTCGGAGCAGACAAAGTCCCGAGTGAATGTGGATTGTTGGCGTGGGCACAGCCATGTCCAGGATCCCAGTGCTTCAGATCGTGGGCGTAGCAAAACCTTCCCTGTTTGAGGCTTGGGTGCTCAGAGGGATACAGAACCTTCTTCTGCTCCAAGTACCAATGTTGGCAGTGAGTGTGGAAACTAGCTGCCTCCTTCAAGACGGCTACTCCTCTACAGAGACATCCTATAGAAATCTGCTAAGCCCTCATCCTTATTCAACCATATACAATAAACTTACCTCCTAGGTTCTGATGTATTAAGTAAACAGACTAAGGTTCCAGGGTGCTGTTACAGTTGGTGCCCTTCACCAGAGCAAGCACAGCCCGCCAGATTCCAGTGTTTGTATATGTGTCAGTGTGTCTGTCCTTTCTCAGTGTTTTCATGTCCTCATTGCCCAAGTTGTGGCAAGCCCTGAAGCCCTGAAGAGTCATGAAGCCTGTCACTTCTCTCTGAAGTTTTCCAAGGAGTGAAGTCCTTCAAGGTTTTGGGGTGCCCCAACACAGCCTGGGAGGTCCACTTGGCCAGGAAGATATTTCTTCAGTCAATCAGTAGTCCTGTGAAACCACTAAAGTGGGGAGGGGGTAAAGGGGATTCTAAACCATTCTAAGAGGTAATGGCCAAATCTATCGTGGGGAGAAGAGTGTCCTTGAGTATGAGAAATTGGTTTAACGCACCTTTAGTTCTGAGAGGCTCAGGACTTGTACAAGATAAAAGAGACAGAGATAAAGAAGGCATATTTTGCTCTCAGACTGTTATAAAAGATGTCTATTCTAGTGAGAGGTTTTCACATTTTGATGTTTTCTAGTTCCACTGTCTGACCTAAAAAAAGAAACACAAGTGAACAGAAGCTAGAAGTGTAAAGAAACAAAGTTAACTGGAGAGGGCTAGCCCGTTTGCTACAGCAGGAAGCCTCCGCTGAAAGATCAGAAGGAACTTTGAACAAAGGTAGTGCTTCAGCTGGGTGTTTTGTGTTCTTTGAAAACGCCCGCCCACCCCCCTTTGATATAGGATCTCTCTGGCTGTCCTGCAACTCACTCTGTAGACCACTCTGGCCTTAAACTCTCAAAGATCCACCCTCCTCTGCCTCTCAAGTGCTAGCATTAAAGGTGTGAGCCGCAATGAACATATATAGCCCCAAGTCTTAACCTAAGCTATGTCAAGCACAGCCTTGGGCTGGTGTCCTGTAAGACACTCAAAGGCACCATGCTCATGTTTGGGAACAAAACTGACTACACGGGCCTACAATAACTGGAGTACTGATGAAATGGCCAGAGAAGAAGAGGGAGAAATCCAGAAGCAGAGGAAGGGTCAGAGGAAAAATGTAGTCAGGACAAGAGATCCTGAAATTTGGGCTAGGAGGCAGAACACCCTGCGGTTAGTGTTATACCCAAATTTGGATAGAAAGGGATGGACCCTGCAAAGAATGAAAGAATAGAGCCTCCGGGATCACACTGGGTCAACAGAGGATGTGATCCAGCCATTTAACTATAGCAGCCCTTTTAACAAACGCATTAATTCAATGTATTAAAATTGATCTGACTGTATTAGTGAAACACTCCGGCAGCTGGGCTCAGGACCGCAGGACCATACATTTCTGGCAAGAGCTTAGCCACTCTCAGTGGATCACATGCATTTCTGCAGAGTTACTAACCCTTGGGCAGTGCCAGAGACCCTAACGTCTGAAAACAAGGGGCATTCTATAGTCTTGTAACCACTGGTCATTTCAGAGCAGTGTCTTGGCCTACCAGCCTGACTTGGAGATATATATATATATTGGATATATAATTTGCACTTAGTTTTTAGTGGATCATGGGAGGGTCAGAGAACTGAGTCTCAAAGTTTATGGCTAGTCACATAGCTAGAGTCTCACCACAACCCACCATCACTACTACAAACAAGAGTTGAGCTTCCTGGTACCAAGGCTTCAAATACACAGTGTTGATGGCTTAAGCCTGGAGACAAGGAAAAAAACTATACAACCAAAGACTTAAGGGATAAACATGCTTATACTGAAGATGTCAGGACCCCTGAGGTGCTAAGCTTTCCTACAGATGGCTATAATGGATGCCTTTACCAGAAATGGAGCTGTTCCATGAGCATCAACAGTTGGGAGCTCAAGGGTTCTCTCAGCAATGGGACATGTGCTGACTCATTGGTAATAAACACAGTAGGTTAAGAAGAGATCTCAGAAATCCATGAAATCTAAAGAATGCTGCCCATTTAAAAGTGATGGTATTCGACCTGTAAGCATTTGTGTTGGTTTGTGAAGTTAGGAGCCAAAGCTCTGCTGGGCTTTAGGGAAGTGTCCCCGGAAAAACGACAGGAACACATTTTACTTTTTTCTAGTTTTGATGAAGAACATGCCCACCCAAGGTTGCTAAGTGTATGTGCAGAGAGAGAGAGAGAGAGTCAGAGAGACAGAGAGACAGAGAGACACACAGAAAGAGACAGAAACAGAGACAGAGACATAGAGAGAGGGAGAGAGAGAAAGAAAAAGAGAGAGAACCACCACTTTACTCTTCCTCCCTTCTTGCTTCTCACAGACTTCTTTACTGATTATATTTTTGCTGAGATGAACTGCCAGGCACATCAGAAGCAGCATGTGTCTCATGTATAACAGTGTCTTTAAAGAAACCTTCCACTCACTGAAGTTTGTGATGAGCCCACCTCTGCCATGTTCCATGTGGCTTCTAGAGGGAAATCCAACTCAAGTGACCCTAATCCTTGCCCACCAGAGCTTCTGCCTCTTTGGTCAGTCCCTTGGTTGCCATTGCTTGGAATCACCTTCTGTATGAACAGGCAGTGCTAAGTTTTAGGTCTATGTCTAGAGAACCCCAAGCAGACAAATTCTAAAATCCATGTGATTGCTTATACTGGTATTGTCTGTAAGCTACAGTACATCCTCATTGAAAAAATGGTGGTTCGTCAGTTAGAACCCAAGGCAAACAGTTTCAAGTCTTAAAAAAAAAGTGAAAATTCCATTTGCCACCAAGAACGAACCATCTTGCCAACAGCTGCTCTAATTTGAAAAGGGAGGTGATGATGTTCTTTCAAGGAGCTCTATAGGGCCAGTGCAGATTTAGATCAGATATTTTTGTTATTAAAAAAAATTTTAAAATGTAACCAAAAAAGTAACACGTTATTTCTCGATTCAAGAAAATAACTGAACTGCCAAGCATGGAGGCACACGCGTCTAATGTCAGTGTTCGGGAGGCAGAGGCAGGTAGATCTCTGATATGAGGCTAGCCTGGTCTCCATAGTGAGTTCCACCCTAGCCAGGACTACATAATGAGATCCCATTTTTTGAAAAGGAAGGAAGGAAGGAAGGAAGGAAGGAAGGAAGGAAGGAAGGAAGGGAGGGAGGGAGGGAGGGAGGGAGGGAGGAAGGAAGGAAGTAGCGAATGCTAGCAGAACATTTTAAATATGATTAAAACACTCCCATCACCGAAAGAAGACCAATCAGCGTGTCTTCTAGATTCATCAAATTTGTATACATACTTCAGGCAGATTTTGAGAAGTTTCACTATAATACCTAAAAAACAAATAAGCATACTTTTCATAAAAAAGAGATGCACAGCTCCCGATGTTTCGCTTTATGGACAACTGTACAGGTCTGTGGACTGGGAGCTTGTGTGCAAAACTGTCTAGTGAGAGTCAATAGTAGCATTGCCCCCTGGAACGTGACAGGTGTTTTCTTTCCACCATGTCCTGGGCCAGAGATGCCGGGCTGATATGTTATGTGCAATAAGTTCACACAGTAGATTTTATTTTATAAGATGCTAGCCATTTATTTAACAAAATGGACATCTCCGATATCTAGTACTTTTCTACATTTCCATTTTCAGAGAAGTGAGGTTTGCATTCTATAGCATACGTGATAATAAAAGATTCCGTTGTAAATTTAGATCAGCTAAAACATTTTCTCTAATGACTAAGATTCATTATCGTCTAATGAAGTAAGCTGACGTTTTCCTGTGGGAGAAGTTGGTGTCTCTTTGTAAGAGGAGATGTGCCAGGGACACAACCTCCCTCCCCTCTGACCTGGCTACCGGGCAATTTATTTGACCAGAGGAGCAGGCACAAACTCTTTTCTCTGGTTTGGGTTCCCGGGTCAAGTGTAAATCCTTTGGATTTAGGAAACAACTGTGAACCAAGTGTGGCGGCTGTGTTTCCACCCCCTCTGCTCACATGCTGCTCCATGGCACAGGGTCCCTGGCTTTCCACACATGCTGACTGTGACACCCAGAGCTATTGTCGGTGCAGGTGTGTGGGAGACTATCTGAATAACGCACAGTGCCTGAAAGACAGAATGACAGCTCTGTACCCCAAATTCTTACTCCTATTCTTACAAACTCTGAATGCCCAGGATCACTTGTGCCTGACAGAATCCGGGGGCTCTAAGCCCAGATGCAGAGTACATTTCCCAGGCTTCTCCAGGGCAAAGGCAGGATGCACGCCCTCACTGAACCTATGCCTCACGATGAAGAGCAGCTGTCCACTCTCGGCGTTTATAAATAGAAGTCTCTGGTTGGTATAGTCCAGCAGAATGCCCACTCTGGCTGGACGCTCAGTTGCGTGTACCTCGCTCACAATGCCACTGTAGAAAAATGTGTATCTGAAATGAAACAGAATGGAAAATTCAGTTTTAAAAATCTTTGGAAATCCTTAGGATTTCGTAAGAAAAAGAAATCACTTGGAAAGAATCAAGTCACAAAAGAATCTGTCAGTTCAGTTCACAGTAAGGAGCTGTACCAATGTTGTCCTTGGTACTTTTGCCGGAGTCCTTACAGATGCTAAAGTGTGCGGTCCATCCCCGCAGAGGTGTGCTTTAATAGTCCTGCTCCTTCCATCTTAGGGGCAGTCCCAGAATAACCAGCGTGTGCCTCCCTTGTGATTTTTTCTCCACGTTCTAATTCTTTCCCGGCTGCCCACATGTTTTAACCGCCGCATTCACGGTGTGTCATTCTTTTGAATAAAACTCCTTTGAGGCTGCCGTGTATTTAAACAGTACTGTGGGCTTACCTTCCATACAACGTATTAATTTTACAGTTTTAAAGATTTATAGGTAACTTACATAAGGGCCTTTATGAAGTTCAAGAACAATGCCACTAGTTTTTGCTAACTTTAAGCTTTGACTAAGCCCACCTTGTCCAGACAATTTCCCCATTTTATCTCTAAGTTTTCAGTAGCCTGACAGCTGGACTGGGTTGCCTTCAGTGTCTCTGCCCAACATGGATACATTCACACGAGATGCATGGGCATGTCTGTGTGCCTCGCTCCTATCTGGGGCTGCTGGGGGTGTGGGGACAGACAAGCTCACACTAGGCCATCAGGAATGGGCAGGACAGGAGTGGGTGGGAAGAGGAAGGAGACAGCCCAGCAGAGTGGGCAGCAGGAGCATAACAAGGCAGCAGAATAGACATGGATGTGGGAGAGAGTAATCCCCATCTGCCTGGAGGGCTGGAGAGGACGTGGAGCACTGACCATGGATCGGGATGGAGAGGACATGGAGCACTGACCATGGATAGGGATGGAGAGGACGTGGAGCACTGACCATGGATCGGGATGGAGAGG
>NW_021621185.1:15629482-15630949 GCF_004785775.1 Grammomys surdaster
CTGACCATGGATCGGGATGGAGAGGACGTGGAGCACTGACCATGGGTTGGGATGGAGAGGACATGGAGCACTGACCATGGATCGGGATAGAGAGGACATGGAACACTTGTCATAGATTAGGGTAGTATATTCAAGGTAGCAGAAACCTCTTGGGTGGCAGAGGCAGGTGGATTTCTGAGTTCGAGGCCAGCCTGGTCTACAGAGTGAGTTCCAGGACAGCCAGGACTACATAAAGAGACCCTGTCTCAAAAAACCAAAAAATAAATAAAAATGAAAAAAGAAAAAAAAAAGAAAAGCCCCTATCCCCTAAAGACCAATCACCAGTCAAAAGGGAAAGATGTCCCTTAAAGTCTTGACTCCACTAGTCCCTCGGGACCTGCGATACATCCTTGCTTCTGCTGCTTCCTTCCTGGTACCCCACTCCTGGAACTCTTAAGTGGAATTCACGTGGCTATCACAGGCCACGTCCCCTCAGGCCCATGTGCTATGGCCCTGGTCACCAGCCTGCGCAGTGGGAGATGGTGTATTCCTTAGGAAGTAGGGCTTCATGGAAAGAAGTCAGGCCACTAAGGAAGAAGCACTTAGAAGGGTGTAGTAAGACCATGGTTGCTCCCTCTTTCCTTTTTCTGGCCAGCCTTGATGAGGCAAATTGCCTTCCTCTGCTGTGTGTTGTTGCCACCATGATCTAATGGTCACACAGGCCAAGAAACCAGGGAAAGAAGCCATGAGCTGAAATGAAGCATTCCCCTGCTGGAGTTGGGTTTCTTTAGTTTTGCATGACCCCACTCCAACCCTGTGAACAGTTTTTGGCTGTTCCTATTTGGAAATGCTCATCTCTATTCACACAAGAACTATCCAGATGCCTGACTTTGGCTATGACCCTCAAACTGCCTGCCCTAGGGCTCCCAGCATCCTGAACTCAAGCTGACTCAGGTAGAGCCAGGCCCCTTTTTACATGGAAGACTTCTCTCTGGGCTCCTCTGCTCCTAGCCTAGTCACTACTTTCTGGTTTCCCTTCTTCACTGGGTCCTGTGACTGCCCCTCCACCCCAAGTTCTGGATCCACTATTTGTGGGTTGTTTTTAGGAAAAAAGGAGGGGATTGATAAAATAATGTTTAAAACACTCTCTAGGTGTGGCAGGAGGGACAGCTTAGTCACAGACAGCCTGACTGGAAAAAGAAATGACTGGCTTTGAACCTGAGGAGCAAAGTTAGGAAGGACCAAGAATTGAACCTCTGGAGTGTTTCAGGACCATCTTCATGCTTATGTTCAATCAAAAGTCATAATGCTGGTTTAAAGTCACTGAACTGGAAAATGGAACCACAGGCGGGAAGCTGCACCACTCTCCAGAGGCTTAAAGGCCACAGGTGCCTCATGTGGTACCATCAGAGCATGAAATAAAGGCACCTGGGGCTGACCTCTGTGCTGTGACCACACAGCTGTGCTGTGACCACACAGCTGTGCTGT
>NW_021621185.1:15630959-15667861 GCF_004785775.1 Grammomys surdaster
TGTGCTGTGACCACACAGCTGTGCTGTGACCACACAGCTGTGCTGTGTATATCTGCCTCCCAGAAGCTCACACTGGGCTTGAAAGAACCAATGACCGAAGCCGGTGGGAGGGCTTGCAACAATTCTGTTTTCTACAAAGTAAGCTTTAGGAATCTGTGGTCCCTGAGTGTGTGCCAGTGTTCACACTGGAGTCAGAGCAGGGCTTTTAGCAATTGGGTCTCTCCTTTTACAGTGGATTCCAGAGATGGAACTCAGGTTGTCCAGGTTTGCATAGCAAGCCTGTTCACCCAATGAACCATCTGCCTAGCCTGTAAAGAATTTTTTAAATGAAATTAATACCTGTGTTGGACTCCCATAGTTTGCCAACTGTAAACTCTAGGTTTAAATGATTTTCAACTCTGGGCAGGGCTGAGTTCTTAAGCACAGCTCAGCACTGAATATCAATGAATCATAAGTGCTTGAACTTGATGAAAAATGACTTTAAACTGCACTTGGAGATGGCATCCTCACGAACCGTCTCAGAGAATCAAGCTGTCAAGAGGAAGGAGGGGAGAACCGTGCAGCTGAAGACATAGACTCCCAGTCTGGCGGCCTCAGCTGAGAACTCGAGGGAGCACTGAAGAATGGCTTCTCTTTTAAAGCTGTGCATTTGAATAATGTCTGCCACTTGGGAGACATATTACAATGCCAAATCTCTTCCTCGTCTCTGATTTTACACGATCCTACAACCCCCAAAAGGTAGCAGGCCAGGCTACAACCCTGGATTAGAATTGCACAAAGAATTGCTCTAAGGGTTAACCAACTCACTGAGAGGAACCAATAGGAGGCAGAATCAAAGATAAAGTCGGGACAAAAATCAGACCTTACTGTAAGCCTGCTGAGATCACAGCATGTTTGCCCGAGCACTGGCTTTGAATATTCACCCATCAAACAATATGAATAATAGAGACCACGGTTTGGCAAACTTAGCTCTAAAGGGACAAAATACCTTGGCATGTGACAGCTATTCAGTCTCTGTCCAATCCGCCATTGTTAGTGCAAAAGTACCCATGGATAATACATAAATAAATGAACATGACTGTTTTCTAATGCAACTTTACCAAAAGGCAAGCATGGGATCAGGTTTGGCCTGCATGCTACAGTTTGACAGCTTCTGTTACAAGCGAATGCCAGGCAGAGAGCTGGGATGCCACCTCTCTCAGTCCTGCCAATTCCTTCTCTGTAGAGGGGGCCTTCTGAGCACCATTGTGGTATTTTGTTCTCCTGGGATGTGTTGAGAAGGGAAAACAACCCACTTGACTCTTCCTCTCCCTGTCTCTTTGTCACGGCTGGTGAGAGGAAACACATCTTTCTCTGCCTCTTCAGAGCACATGCCATGACTCTGGGTGGCTAGGTCTGTGTGGTAATGAGGTTGACTATAAGACATCCTCTTATCTAGCTTATGTGGTAATCGGGGTGATACCTTAACCACCATATCCTTTATGGTTGCTGTCTTGCTTAGTTTGGAACTTGGGCAAGGATATGAAAAGCTAATCATTAGGTCCCTCAGAGGTCCCTGTCTAGATACTGTAATTTGTCTTTGGATTAAGTTAGGAGAGGCAGGGCTGCAGCTTACCTCTGTGGCTCAGAGCAATGCATGTACCATGAGGTCTCCCCTTGTCCCAGGGTGCCAGCCCTCACCGATGAGCTGGAACAGATGCCAAGTCGATAGGCTGGACTGTCTGTGACTGTTGTTTCCCAGTAATGCTGGCCACAGGCAGGCAGCTCCTCACCCAGTACAGAGGGGATCCTGCAAGCAGAGTTGATCAGATGAAGCTTATCACAGGACTCACCAGCCTTTACCTCATATGCATCGACCTTATATGCCCTTTGGGCAAGGGTATAGACTTCAGAAATTGCTGTCGGTTGGTTAAAGACACCATCTGTTCTTTATGCTCCTAACCCTGGCCAGATTGCCCCAGGATTCACCAACCTCCAGCATCCATTTGAGATATGCCCACTGTCTTATAGCACGCACATACGATGCATTGTATCTCTTAAGGGGGTCTGGGAACCAGGAAATGACTGGCATAAAGACAGGAAGGAAAAGAAACACTATAACCTCTGCTCTCAGGAAAATAGAAGGGATGTAAGAGGCAGGTAGGATAACATGGCTGACAAAGTTTTCTTCCAAAAAAACTGCAAAAATAAAAATGAAATCTCCAAAACTTTTCACAGTTTCTAGTTTTGACTCATGGGCTCACCATGTAGCTCTGGTTCATCTCAAACCATGTAATCCACCTGCCTCAGCCACCTGAATCCTAGAATTCCAAGTATACACAACCAAGTTCAGTCTTTTAAACCTTCCAGAACTGAATTCCAGTATATGCTGACCTTCCTTACGACAGTGACCCCATGGGACACAACTTTTAAATGTCACGACAGCTGGCAAGGTCATCTCAGAGTATAGAACCGAGCATCATGGTCAGTGGCTCTGGGGGAGGTGCTCCACAGTCTTCATGACTGGAGAGGCCTCTGAAAGGTGAGCTCAAGGCCTCTTCCTGCCTGGCTGTAGCTATTTTGATAAAGAGCACAGAGAAGTGAGCCCAACCACTTTCAACCAGGGACAATCGACCTTGTTTGCATGGGTTGCTCAGTTTTGCTGGAAACCGGCTGAGCCAGCAAGGAGGACTTTTTAACTTCATAGCGTTAATATTAAGTCAGCACACTCGATCCTTGAACAGATGAAAAATGATTAATGCGAGGAAATGTGTTTCACTTGCTCTATGTCTTTACCAGTAACTTCATCTCAGAGAGGTTCCAACTGACAAGCCTTCACTCCCTGGAACAAAGCCAGGCTTCCTGATATTTATGAGCTAATTTTCATACTAATAATAAACAAACAAAATTCTATAAAATACATCCCAGTTTCCATCAGATAGCATCTAAGAACTCTTGCAACTTCAATTTACTTTTTTATTATTCTTTTTTTTTTAGAAATCACATTTATTTCTTTTTTTAAGATTTGTTTTTAAATTATGTGTATGTGTTGTGTCTGATTGAACACAATTGCAGGTGCCTACAGAGGCCAGAAGAGGGCATCCGTTCCCTTAGGAGCTGGAGTTGCAGGCAGTTGTGAGCTGCCCAGCATGGGTGCTGGAAACCTAACTCAGGTCCTCTGTAAGAGCAGCAGGTTCTCTTACCCACTGACTATCTCTCTGGCCCCACCCATTCATTCTTCAATTTTTTTAAACTTATTTACTCCATCCATGAATGGATGTATTTTTTTAGCATCTACAGTATTTCAAATCCCCATGCTGGATTCTGGGAATTCAAATTGGCATAAGACAGGGCTGCAGTTCAGCAGCTATTCATGATTAAATGGTGGGTAAACAGCTTCATAGATACAGCTCAGAGGTTCTGGGGCCAGGAAAGACTTGGCCATTTCCAGAAACAAGTAACACCTAAGTGTGGCAGTGGACAGTCGAGCATCAAGACTGGGCCAGAGTGCATGCAGGTTCCCAGGGACTGGAGTGAACCTGTGACGGCTGCTCCCTCTGACAGCCCACACTTGTGGACATCAGTGTCCTCCGCAGCATGTGCTTCAGAAGCTTGGCCTCCCGTTTAGTCATTTAAACCTTCAAAACAGCTGAGGGGGAGGCAGAGATGGAGAGAGATAGAGAGACAGAAAAACAGAGACAGAGGAGACAGAGAAAGAAAGGGAGAAGGCAAACTGCCAGGCAGGCACACACACACACACACACACACACACCCAAGCTTTTGGTTCCTGTTGTCTTTGGTGTCGCTACCTTTTATGGGAGCTTCTGGAGGGGAAGATTCTGTGGCCAGAACTAAGAACTCAATAAACCATCCTATTCGTCTCCAAGTGCTCGATACCTGGGTTGCTACTGAAATAACAGAATCATTTCTGCATTCTGTTTTTCATTGAACCAACCAGAGATAATATCTTAAAGCACCCAGTGTTTCAACCCAAAGCATCTGCGCTTGTGGTCCCAATAAAAACATTGACACTTGCTCCAAGTTGTGGGCTGTGTGTGCCACTCCAGACCTCACAGTGAACAGTGCCTGACGCACACATATTTATATGCATCGCACAATTGAGCAAGCTCATTAAACCAAGAGTGGACTCAGCTGATAAGACACTGGGGAAACCGATCCTCTGGGACTGAGCCTCAGCCCAGCTCCGCTTGCTTCTACTTACTCTGTCAGCCGTCTCCTCTCCGAGAAGCTGATCACCGTCCCGTTCGAGGAGATCTGGAGAGCTGGGTGAGCTGTTTCTCTCAATAAGAGAAATCTAGTTCCTGTGACAGTTAAGAAAAGAAGGTGACAACACTGTCACAATGCCAAGCACTAGGCCAATCCATACATTTCAGACCCTAGGCTCCCATTCTCCTGACTTGGTATTTCTCATCCACAACTGAAATGCCATTCAAGAGCAAGCATTTGCTTGGACTGGTCCCTCCCACCTGCTGCTACAGCTGGGCCCACAGAGGTGGATTCTACGCTAGGCAAAGTATATGCTCTTTGCAGCATCCACATCACCTGGAAATGGCAGACCATACTCTGGACCAACTGAATCTGAAAGCCTACTTGGACAAGATGCCCTAAGATCCGAGTGTGATTTAAAATTGGAATCTTAGAGTAGCCTGTAGAGGCCCCAGTGATAGAATATGCGAGCAGCATTCTGAGATGGCAGGAAAACCCTCCCAGACAGGCAACCCTCCCATCTTTCCCTCAACCCAGGCAGACCAACTAACATTTCAAACAGGGAACAGCTCTTCAGTTTTGTGCAGTCTGTGGGTCTAGGGTAAGGCAACAAACATAATTCGACCTTCCCACTCCTCACTCCTCACTCCTCACTCCTCACTCCTCACTCCTCATAATTGAAAAAAGCCGAATGTTTTTTGTTAATATTTTCTGGGGATTTTCCCCAAAATGTCACTTAACTGTTTTAGCACTTATTTGAATTATTCATCTGTCCATTCATTTGTTTGTTCAAAGAATAACAACATGAGAAAATTGTTCCTGACATCTCACACCCAAACATTAGAGTGCATTGTGGGTGAACCACAAAGCACCTAGGAAATTTCTAGGCCCACACATGTTTCAACCCATCTTCAGAACAAATAAGTCCATTCCTCTGGGGTGAGGCCAGGGGATAAGTGTTTTAAGCACCCTGACTGGTTGTTAAGCTCAGCAAAGCTTGGGAACCTATGAAGAATAGAAATAAAAGAAACGTCTTGATGCTGGATCATGACAAGCCCTCTTCTGGACAGCAGGCTGGAACTTTCTGAAGTTGTGTTAGGTGTCTCCTCTGAATGCCAGAAGAGGAGGAACAGAAACGCCCAGACATCCTGGCTTTGCACTAAGCAGAACGTTACCTCTGGTAGAGATGAGGGCAGCTTCGCTCTGCTCGCTAGTCCCAGAGGCATTGGTGGCTCTCACATAGAAGAAGTAATTGTCGTTGGGGGAGAGGTTAACTTTGAGCTGGAGTCCTTTAATTCCGGAGAAAGATCTAAATACAAAGGGAAGATAAGTCTGAGCATTATGTTGTGTGATTAATACTTCACTTCTGTAGGGAAACTACATCATTCATTACCAACAGGGAACTTATTTTCTCTCCTTTCTAACCAACAGACTTAGTAAGACAGATTCTTTAAAAAAAAAAAATCACCACTGTCCACTAAAATTACTTCATTGAATTGTTTCTATTTCCAATCAGCTTTTGTTCAGTATAGGTCTTCTAGAATATTCTTCAAGACAAAACCAGAAACCATTTTGAAAAAACTCAGAAAAAAAGAATACTAGTAATCTTGTGGTAATGAGAGAGTCCAGAGAACACACTGGTTCTTTTCTTTTCTTTTCTTTTCTTTTCTTTTCTTTTCTTTTCTTTTCTTTTCTTTTGCTTTTGCTTTTGCTTTTGCTTTTGCTTTTGCTTTTGCTTTTGCTTTTGCTTTTTACCTGATTTTGGATCCAGTGCCAGTTTTGGAGTGAAATGATGGTAAATCAATTTCCTACACAACGGACCTCAGTTATCTCACCAACAGATTCAAGCTGTGGAAACCTGAGGGTACTCAGATGTCTTTATACCAGGACAAGCCAACGACACCAGACACCATGGTTAACAAAAACTGCAGCTCTTCAAAGAAACTTAATCTTGGCAAGAGAAAAGAATTCTAATTGCTGCCTCCTCCAAAGTTTTCAAAGCTGCTATTATTCCTAAATTGCCCATTTAAATGTAAGAGAAAATGCAGGTACTAGCACCTAAAAGACCATGGTCTGCACGTGGCCTGTGACAGCCCAAACATTTAAACAGAGAACTCTCAAGATTTGGAGTAGAGCTCTCTGGACTTCCCTTGAGTTGGATGGGTTTGGGCTTCTTTCTGTGTGATATCCTGGCCTGGAGTGAGGATACAAGCCCATAGGCCTCTTTCCTTCAGACTGCATTGGGGGTGGCCCGGAGAGTTACAGGCTGGGCTACTTGCTAATGAAATGACGGCTAGACTGGTGGGGTGAAATGACCTCTGGGGGGGTGGGGGGGAGAATGGTACCCTTGTTCTAGCTCGTTCCCGGGATGAGGAGTTTGTTGTGATTAATGAATGTGCTACAAACACATTAAAACAATACACCTCACCCCCAGGGGATGTCTACAAAGCTCTCCTCCATACCTGCTGTGGAAAATGACACGGAGAACCAGAAAGGGGGAAAGTGCATCCTGGACTCAGAAAACAAACTACATTAGCTTACTCTCAGTGTTAGAGGTTGACCCTAAGGCCCCATGGCTGTGCTCCATCACTAAGTGGCATCCTCACGCCTGCTTCTGTAGAGACAAAAGTGCCACTACATAACCCAGACTGGCCTCAAACCAATTCATAATCCTCCTGGCTGCTGCCTCCTGAGTGCTAAGATTAAGGGAGTGCATCTGGAGCCTAGAATGTCTTCAAGACAAAAACAGTGTCTGTGTGGAATGCAATCCTGTCTCCACCCCATGCCTGCAAACACAAAACTCACAATGTGGTCCTCGGGAGGGTGGGGGTAGGGAGCAGGTTGGCGCCCGGCAGGAAAAGGTCAGCACATGCTCCTCGGATGATATTGGTTGTTATTTCTGGACCCAACTAGGCCCCCAGAGAGCAGTATATTTAGCTACACTGAGAAAGGGGTGGGGTGGGGTATGAAATTGAGCCATATGACCCTTAATGACTAGCTGTGCTACAGTTAATTAGTGAATATACACGTCCTACAGTGGTGAGTGTAATTCCCAGTGAATATCTAGAATATTAGTCTAGGGCAGATACATTGCTTATCTTATCTAAGTTGACAGCCAAAGAAATGTTTTAAATAAACACTGATAACAATCAGTAATAAAATTATTGTTTTAATACACACGCTCAGCATGAACTGAGTTTTACACTTTACTTGCTCATTAAGTAACTACAGATTGATCACTTCTCTCTTTTATGGGCCCTGCCACCCTGGAGTCTGAGGGGGAGTGGTAGGGAAGGAGGGGGTTAACTCTAAAGACCAGACACAACACAGTGGTCTCAGGATGTAATGGCCCAGTTGTTAAATACCAAGGATGTTTCAGAAGTCTGTCAAGGAGAGCAAATGCCACAATGCCACATAGATCATTAACTCCACACCATGTTCCATTGCTTGGATAAAGAACAAAGATTATACAGCACTGAAGTCAAAACACAGCATCCTACCCTGCTTTCAGCACCTGAGCCGACCACACAACTGTGTGCGGGGCAAGAGCACCAAGCACAAGGACAGAAGATGGAATATCAGATGTGGTGGCACTTACTGTCACAAGTCAGTGTCCTATGCCCAAGTACCAGGTCAAAGATCAGGTACAGATGTGTATCGTCCTGTCTCCTTACCCAGGTATCACCAAAGCTTCCGTGTCAGAAGCCAGATCGTCAACCAAATGAAAACTGGAGTCTGAAGAGACACTCCCTTCCATTGCTTATGACTTTATTACCACAAAATCAAAACCTGGTCAGGCTTTCAACCAAATCCGTGTGAAATGTGGTCTCGATTAACATATAGTTTAGGTCCACGGGCTGTTCAAACTTCAGTAAATGACCAGTAAGCAAATGGAACCACAGTAAATTGTTGCTCCGTAATTAAAGAGGATGCTAGCTGAGCATGGTGGCACACATTTAAAATCTCAATATGCAGGCTAAGATAGGAGGACGCTGAGTTCGAGTCCCAGCATAGGCTACACAGTTAGACATTGTCTCAGAGAGAGTATCAGTAGGGTTATACCTGTAAGAAAAGTGATTATGATTAAAAGTCTAGAACCAAAAACAAAGGACAATAAGAAATGGCTCAAACGATGTCACTTCCGGTCCTTGAGTGTGGGGTTTTTCCTGTAAGAGACATAGAGCCATGGGAAGAAATGGCTTCATGAGCACAAGGCAATGTGACACTCCTGGGGTGGCAGTGAATTGACAGCTGAATAGCCTGAGGCTGGCCATTAGCATGCTGCACCCAGCACGTGCTCCATGGACTCTGACGGCTTGTCTCTCATCTCAGCAGCAGGACAATTATTTATTAGGTTCCTGAGCCATAAAGCAGAGATGTTGAAAAGATCTGCTGTCACCTCAGCAGGCCATGGGGCTGCTTCCTGAATGAAGGACGCTGTCTCCTTCTCCATCTCCTTCTCCTTCTCTGTTGTGTTAGAGAGCAACCAAGTGGAAGCCATTAAGTAAGGAAGACCTGCCTAACTTGAACCCTGTAATTCTTTACTCTTTCCAGAGGAGGGGGCTCTAGGAATTCTGACACAGTTACCCATGACTCATAATGGAGCAAAGATTGTTGTACGTAGGACTTGAAAATGAATTTTTAGAAAGAAATCTTCAGGGACATTATGTTTATGAGAGAAATTACTAAAAGCTTTCCCACTCAGTCAGAAGGGGGGAGGGAGGAGAGAAAGTCATAAGGTTAAAAACTACATTGGGAGATAGAAGGAAAAAACTATTTAAATAGATATGGCTATTTATCTAGAAATCAGCTTAAAACTCTTCCATAAGAGGATTCAGTAGGACAGCTGGATGTGAAACTAGCTAGAGAAACCAGGGTCTGAGAACGGAGTTCTGTGCTACACCACTCGCCTTGAATGCTGGAGCCCTAGGCTCCAACACCTGCATCACCAAAACCAAAGTTAGAAAACTTCATAAAAAATCACAACCAGACAGAAGACAGAACCAAAGATCAGAGAACAGTGGCAAGCAGGAAAGTATAGAGGAAAATAGATGAGATCCATATTAGGGACATCTGCAGATGCTACTAAGAGACACACCCAGTTCTTCTGCGGGAAAATATGATGTCACAGAACCTTCAGTCCTCCCAAAGGTAATCAACTCAACACACTCTCCAAAAAATCACAAATTGTCTAGAGTCAGTTGATGGAGGAAGCTACACAAGCTAACTCTGAAAGAAAAATATAAACTAGAAATGAAAAAACTATATATACCATGACCGGGCCACCTAGTCCCCAAGGATCCTCACTAGGAAAGCTCTGCTCCTAAAACCAGTGTGATCCTTAAGCATAAGCACACTGTAGGTGACGGAACAGGTGCTGGCAGGAGTGCTGAGCAGTGAGTGAGGTGTATGGACTCTCAGGGAAGCGCTTCAGATCACAAGAAGAAATAAGAACTTCTTTGTGAGACAACCATGTTACAATATGAGAGAGAACTGAGGATGGCAGTACATGCCTGTAACCTGTGGTCCCAGCACTTGAGAAGTAGAAACAGGGGGTCTGATGTAAATTCAAGGTCAGCCTGGTCTAGATGGAAAGTTCTAGGCCTAAAGGATATAGTAAGATCCTGTTTCAAAACCAACCAACCAACAACAACAACAAAAAAGTTGGAATCTACCAAAGTAAATTCCAAATGACAAAACAGACTTTTAAAGCAAAATTAAGATAATGGGAGGATATATGCGTTATATATATGTATATATTCAGAAAGAAGACATTTTAAAATATTACCAAAACCCATGAAAGTGTTTTTTAAAAAGAAATTGAAATTTTCAACTGAATTAACATTTTAAAATATTCATGACAAAATATGTTTCAAAAGATTCCAAACTCACTCATGGAAGCTAACTTCCTTTTTAAAAAAAAAATGAGGCATTATGAGTAAGAAAAAAAACATGGACTGGAGAGATGGCTCAGTGGATAAGAGCACTAGCTGCTTGTTCTTCCAAAGGACCTGGGTTCAATTCCCAGTACTGGCACCCTGTTCCCCTCTTCTGTTCTTCTAGGGCTCTAGACATGAAGGTGATACATGGGCATATGTGTAGGCAACGTATTCATCTACATAAAACAGAGAGAGAGAGGGAGAGAAAGGAGACAGAGGGAAGGAGGGAGGGAAGGAGAGAGGGAGGGAGGGAGGGAGGGAGGGAAAGAAAATGAGGGAGGGAGGGAGAGAGAAAGAGAAAAAGAGGGAGGGAGGGAGGGAGAGAGGGAGAGGGAGAGGGAGAGGGAGAGGGAGAGGGAGAGGGAGAGGGAGAGAGAGAGAGAGAGAGAGAGAGAGAGAGAGAGAGAGAGAGAGAACATCCCAATCTAATGGGACAGGAGACAGTAGGAAAAGTGTGCAGCCATAGAAAAGGAAGTGCATGGCTCAAACCATATGAAAAGGCATCAAACCAGAGACAGAAATGAGGGCTTAAACTATGCTTGTGTTTTGCAGCTATCTAACTAGCAAGGTTGTGAAGAAGTGAGTATCCTATGCATTGCTAGCCAGAAAATAAACCCAAGAATCCCCAAGAAGTTGGTCATATCTATCAAAATTCAGGCCACATACCTTTTAACCAGTCTTCCTATTTTGAGAAATTAGTTCTACAAATACACTGAAGATGTGTGAACTTGTATGTGCATAGGGGTTGTTTCCCACAGCAAGGTTAGGGACACAAGAGAATGGAAGGCTGTCTCTTGATTGGTCAAGAATAACACCCTGAAGACAGAATGCAGAAGAATTGTTTTTAAAAATTGAGGCAGTCCCATGGGTGTGGATATGAATGCTCACAAGGTATATCTTTGAGCAGAAAAAGCAAATTGGTAGGAATACATGTAGGATTGCTAACATTTGTTGGGGAATTATAGATGCTTTTATGTGAAAGGTTACAATTGACAGATTATGTTTGAGGATGGAAATTAGGAGATGAAGAATAGATACAAAGAAAGTTAAGGTTCTCTGCCTTCCTTTTTGTGTTTTAAATTTGTACCCTAAGTATATATGATGGGCCCAAAATTGAAAAATTAACTTTTAAAAGCAATAATACTAGACAGCAAAGAGTCCACGAGTAGACTGAGTGTGTCTACAGTCTTGAAGCACACATGCACTTGAGCAGTTTGCAGTAGTTTCTCTAGTCATTTGATAACCCAATGACTTGACCGTGAGGGCAAGTACAGGTGCTTAAGATGACTTGAGAGGCTGGCAACTGTGCAAAATTGCTACTGCCCTCTGTGCCCTGGGGCGGGGGTGGTCTGTGTACAAACAGTATGGGAGGAGCCATTGCCACCACTCCTGGAAGCAGCCATGGGATGGTGCCATCACCACGGCAGATGGCTAAGTATGAACTGTTGTTTGAAAACACAGTTGGTTCTTACTGGATTTCTGTTGGCAGCATCAGCATCTAGCCAGCCAGGCAACGCCGCTCTCTGAACTGTGAACAGAGTGCATGCTGGGTCTGTGGAGGAGTGAGGAAGGCAGCATTTCCCTCCCTGACTGGGCATCCAAACTGCTAAGTTTTGAAAATTCACTTTTTAATTAATTATTTTGTTGGATAGGGTCGCACTCTGAAGTCCAAGCTGGCCTTGAATTCCCTATGTAAACTATGTTGGCCTCCATCTCATGGTCTTATTGCCTCTGCCTCCAGGATGCTGGCATTCCAACCATGGGCCAACCACACACAGTTTCTGAACCGGGTTCCCAAGGAGAGGCCCAGGCACCTGAATTTTGCAAGTATCCCAGCTGACTTTTATGAGCAGTGAAGTTTAGGAAGAACAGACTTACCAGTATGAGATAGGGAGGGAAATGAAGGAAAAGAGAAACCACATAACATAAGCAACATTAAATATAAAATCAGGCTAGGATGATGGCTCCTGACTGTAATCTCAGCTGAGCCAGTAGGATTGCTGAAAATTCCAACCAGCTTTGGCTACAGCATGAAACCTTCTCCCAATACAATAATAACAAAACCAAGACACAAACACAAAAGACAAACTAGCATACATGCATTTGAAGCTGCTTAGAAATCCTTAACTAGACATAAATATAGAAGATTTTTAAGATGGGGGAAACTCAGTTAAATCAGGATTAAGAAGAAAATTCTTTATATCCTAATTTTCCATGGTTAAAAGAGTTGGAAAATAAAACTTTAACAGAACCATTTTTCTTTTGATAAATAAGGATATTATGAGACGCTGTGTTACTAAATATCACCATTATTTCATAACTGTGCAGAAAAACAATGCAGCTGCTCCACGCTGATGACCACAGGGCTTGGGCTTTTCCGTGGCTCAAGTCTGTCAGAAAATCAATGTGAGCCAAAGAATCCAGGAGAAAGATCCTGGATTTCTGTTTTCTCCATCTTAACTCTCCAAAGCCTGAATGATAGATACTGTTTATATTTCAGACCGAGGCTCCCAGGACTCTGGTAGTATTCATTTCTCTGGATCCTCGGCGTTCTCCTTTACTGGCCCCTGATCATCTATGTGGACAGTTACTTCAGGTCCTCCAGGCCAATATGCTGAGAACAGTGATTTAACACCTCTGCATTCAGACACTGTTTAAAAACGATTAATATGTCTGTTTATGTGTCTTTTGTGAAACTGCTCTTAGAGAAGACCACTATTATCTTAAGAGCCCTTATATAAAAATCTCCATGAAAAATTCATCTCACAGCTGAATGTCATGGAACATAATTGTCTCTCTTAGTGAAATGTTGTGCTTCCTTTTAAAAGAGGAATGCGTTATATAATCTCTTTCCTCCTCTCTCTCAAGCTCTCCCCCTCTCCTCAGTTTTCATTTAAGCTGCCAGCAAGTTCAAATTTGGCGTTTAGCTTCTACTGAGGTTCTGTTCTCTGCCTGATCTTTCTGACAATTTTCTCCTGGGCGTTATTTGGCTCTTGAACCCACAGAGATGTCTTGGGGACTCTGTTGTATCGGGGTCCTTTGCTGGGAATACCCTTCAGGAAACTGACATAGCATAACTGAAGTGGAGAGCAGGTCGCGTTCCCATTGTCTGAGATTCTAAGTACACCAAGGAGGATGTGAGGTATCAAATGGCCAATCAAGTTGGAGTCTTTCAGGTAGAAAGATTTTGCTTAGAAAACGCTGAATGCCTGGGCTAAAGGTGGCTCAGTCAATAACGACTCATCATCAAACATATAAGAAAATGCTAAATGCCAAGAACACTGGGGAAGTCATCACATCACTTCTCTCCCAAAGGCTTCTGCAAAGGAATCAGAAAAACAATTCCACATAAGCATAACCTGTTACCTCTCAATCACTCGGTGATTTGGGGCCAGGCTGAGTGAGTGATCCTCATGTGGCCATGCAAAGCAAGTCTGGAGTAGGAATATTTGTCTCTTTTACCCTCAGACTACAGAGAAGGTCAAAACACTTGCTGTTGACTCAGTCACCGCCTATCTACCTGGAAGCTTCATAAAGTTTTTAAAGAGACAGAAACCGAGGTTCCCCCTGGCTATTGATAAGGAAAGAGCAGCAGGAGTCCCGGCTGGAGCACTGACTGTGAGTGGCAACGCGGTTCCTGCTCTATTGCTGGCCCTCCAGTTGAAGGCAGTATAGTGGATTCACAGGCCCAGCACCCAGGCAGACCCTCCTAAGGATGCTCACCCTCAAAGGTATGGCCCAGAGAGGGTCTCCTGACACCACAGCCTAAGGCAGAGACAGATACAGATACAGGAAGCTCACTCCCAACTAATTTGTGGAGTATTGCGTCTCTCAGATTTGTCATTCAATGCACAACTTCTCTGCACTACCCACACAGCTAATCCCTGTACTATATTTCTCTCAGTTTTCCTCCTCCACCCACACTTCTGCTGACTTCTCTCTGCAGAGGAGAGACAGAGCAGCTGAGGAAACAGCAGAGTGGTGAAAAAATTTCAAAAGTGTTTTGAGCCCACCCGACCTGGGGAGAGCGTTCAAAGAAAACCAGGAAGAGGCTGACTAGGAGACCCTCCATCTGGCACGCAAGCCGGGAATCGGCACTCCCACCCACATCCACACCTCCAGTCCCAACAGGAGCTGACTAGCTGGGACCAGGCTTTGGTGCCCACATAACAAAAAAAAAAAAAAAAAAAAAAGCAAAATTTTAGAAGAATTATGGAAAAGCTCCTTTGCTCAGCTATTTTAGACACTGTGTAGGGGCGCAGTAGGCTTGCTCATTCCATTCATCCCCCACCTCAACCCCAGAGAATCCAACCAGCACCAGCAAAGTTAATCTTAAAGTAGAATGTCTAAGAGGTCATCACACCGGGAGGAGGAATGCGGGTCCTCTGATGGATAATTTCATTCTGGCTGCTGGAATAAGTGACCAGCCTGATCACAATCAATGAGTCAATGCCCTCCCTCCATGAGTACAAGTGTGTGTGCGCATGCGTGGCCATGGGCGTGGGTATGTTTGTGCGCATGCGTGGGTATGGGTGTGGGCATGGGCGTGGACATGATTTCATAGTACTCATTCTTCTCTCTCCTTTCTTCATTTCAATTCTTCTCCCTAAAGCACTCCAGAGTTTTTAAGGCTCTCCCTCAACAAAGGCTCTTCTCTTTTGCTGGTGACTTCAGCTGGTTGTATATGACTTGAAGCGGACAAAGACCAAAGGACTCATCCCATTTTTTCTTTCTCACTGACAGACCTTTGATGATGTCTACAGATGAGTTCTCAATCCTTAACCACTTTATGATCCAGGTTCTGGTAAACAAAGCCACATGGGAAAACATGCTACCTTTTGTCTACTTTATTCTTCTTCAAGAACCTCCAAACTAATTCTCTACAAACTTGGAACATATGTAGAGGTTATGCAACCCGTGGGCAAGTGAGACTCTCCATGTTTTTCTCTATCAGGGAGCCACAGGGAAGTTTTCACTAACAAATTGGACTCATCTTTTCTCCTGTTAAGAATCCAAACACTGACGTGAGCTCATTCACCTTTCTTCTCTACTTTGTCAGCAGTTTATTCTTTTGAGATTATCTTTAAAGCTGATCTAACTGCAGTGCCAGAGACTGGCTCAGACACTGGGGCTATAGTTGCATCTACTAATCCCTTTAAGGGGTCAACAAATAGGGGAGATCAGACAACACTCAGCACAGGTCTTTCCAAGGGACAAGTCCATTTTTACCATTGGCTGCTGTGCATGATGCCAAACGAGGTACTAATGCAATAGAAAAAAAAGTAGGAATTATTAAGTAGAGATGATTTAAAACAAAAATACCTGTGGTTCTTTATTTATTGATTATACCAGATGACTAGGTCTCCATAGCTGGCATCATAAAGTTTAAGCTATATATAATATAGGTAATAAATAGTATTTTACAGAGTTTCGAAACACCAGACTCTGAAGTGATGTTTTGTCGGAAGATCTTGAGACATGTGGACACTTTCAAAGAGCAGAACTTCCCTTGTCGCTTGGATTCTTAGATCAGAGAAACAAGAGATACAAGCTATCCTGCATCTCTGAGATTAAAGATGAGTTATTTCAGAGTCTAGTGAAGCCAACCTGGGGTATAAAACACAGAGGCGTCTATGGAAGAGAGATGGCTCTGATACTCGAGCTCAGCAATAGACTTGGCAGGTGGGTGTGGTAGGAATCTACAGCCAAGAAAATTCTGCTTGCTTCAGAAGATTCTCTATTGTCAAACTCAGCAGGAATCCAGACTTGGAAAGTCGGGTCTGAGCTAGGGGGCTGGACATTGCACTTCCTGCCACGCAATGCCTTTAAGCACCTAACTGGAAATCAACTCCATCTCCAACACACCTCTAGACTCCCCAGCGTGCTCAACATGTGGAGCTCTACTTGGTTTTAAACTTGCTGGACTAGATCCACCCTGAGACAAAGGATTTCCATACAATTCTAACACTACTGCAAACTTCTGCTTAGCTAGACCCTCCTATATTTACTTACAACAGAATAACAACACATTGGCAAAGCCTCAGACTGAACAAAGCAATGACTAGCTTTATGCCTCAATAAATTTTACTTTGGCTTTGGCAAAAATTGGTGGATGGCCATTGTCAGCATTTTAAGTCTCTAAAAATGGAACTTCCATTGGTCTCTTTGGCTTTAATGGAGGATTTGTTTGGAATCATTAATGACAACAAACAGGCCCCTCTTTTATAGTTTTGAGGGCTCCATGATGATCAAGCAAAAGAAAAAGATCAAGTAAAGGGATTTGAGTGCTGATATATTATCGTTTCATGTCTGTTTTTCATGGGACAAAGGAAACTAGAGATACTCAAAACCTCCCAGTTGCCAGGCTGAGGCTCTGATAGCTCAGTGTCTGTAAAGACAAGAGTTTTAAAACTAATGGAATGAGGCTGGGCGGTGGTGGCACACGCCTTTAATCCCAGCACTTGGGAGGCAGAGGTAGTGGGATTTCTGAGTTCGAGGCCAGCCTGGTCTACAGAGTGAGTTCCAGGACAGCCCGGGCTATACAGAGAAACCCTGTCTCGAAAAACAAAAAAAAAAACAAAAAAAAACAAAAAAAACAAACAAGCAAAAAACTGATGGAATGAATAGAACAGAGCTTTGTTTTAGTTCTAACCCCAAACTCACAGTGCATAATTTAATTGAGTGCCAACTCATGAGAGCTTTGTGGTTCTGATTTAATGGAAAGCGTTAACTACCTCACAGGATCACTGAGAGTTCAGTAAGAACTAACACAGCTCCCAGCACCATGACGGCCCTCTATGGACATCATTCCTTCTTCCCTTCCTCTTCTCTCTATAACTACACTTATGAGATGACAATGTGATTCCTTACATGAGACAGCTCCTGGGTCTCAAGGTTTTCAGGTTTTTGCTGATTGAGGTATCCAACTGAGCTAAAATGATTTATATAAATGCCATCTGGGGGTGCATGCCACAGAGGATGAGTCACTTCAGAGCCCTGTGAACAAGCTGATCTTCCCTGAGAACTGGCTTTCCTCACTGATGGTGGGAGATACCACCTTAGAACTCAGGGGTTCCTGAAACAGCATTCTCATAGCATCAAGGACTCTTCAGAGAGTGTCCCTAAGTAATGCTACCCAGGGGTTAAGGGTTTGGACCTTTAAATATGACAAATCTGTGGCTGAAATCTCCATGCCACTTGCTAGCTGAGGAACTTGTTAGAGTCCTTGTGAGGATGTCTGAAGCACCTGGGCCCGTATCATCACAATACTGAAGTCCCTTATTTCTGTGCTGACCGGAGCTCACCTCTCAAATGTTGCCTGACTCCTGGGGACCTTTTCTGGGAATTTGCTATCACAATTGCCAAAGGAAGGATTCTTTCTTAAAGCTTTGCATTTCGCTGGTATATTGCAATGCCAAACCCCTTTCTTGTCCCTGATTTCATGTGGTCCTCATAAGCCCAAAGGGTAGCTGGCTAGACCTCTCTTGTCGCAGTCATTGGTCTTTGTCAGGGATTGGCAAACTGAAGCCCGTTGAGATAGATGAGGTATAGAAGGACTACAACCAGGGTTAACCAGCTCAGGGTGAGTAGCCAACGGGAAACAGAGCTAAGGGACCAGCATCAGTCTCTGGTTCTCAGTACAGTGCTATCCTGTAAGCATACGGAGATCACAACATGTTTTTCTGAGCTTTCAGACTGACACACATTAGTGGCTTTACATAGCAACCAACCAAACAACATGAACTATGTAATGTATAATAATACAATGATTCCCGAAGCTCGCCTTCCAGCAGTCAGAAGATACACAGATGGGCTGCTGTGTTTGTATATTTACTTCATTTTCAGTTCTGCAGAAGTGCCTACATCCCACCCCTCCTCATGTACCCAACCCCAACACACTGTCTGATCATTATTTAGCAACGCCTGTCTTCAACCTGAAAGAAACTATAATTATTGTTCAGTCATATGAAACCTTATATCATAACTAAATAAATAGCTGCTCGATCATGGCGCTAATCGAGAGCTTAAGTACGTTTTATTAGAAGGTTGTTTAATCTTATGCCATTACTCCTAACTTCCTAACAAAATAATTTATCTCAGTAAATGTGGCAAAAGAACCAAAAAAAAAAGCAAACCCAAAAATGTCTCCTATCAAAATGCAAATATCAGTTAATAACTAGTAATCGGTAGTCTAAATATTCATCATGGTATATGAAGGTACTTTCTATAGCCATGACATCAGAAGTTGAGGAACTATTACCTCATAGATGAGTCAATAATTACTCTACTAACTGCCTAGAGGATATGTGGTCTTTCCTTGATAAATTTTAGCTTTGTCATTTTACTGAGGGAGCCTTGGATTTCCTTTACAGTAGAAGAATCTCTATATTCTTCATATTCTTGAAGAGGCAAGTCTGTCTCTGTGATAATATATGTGTAATTAGCTCCTTTATGTTGCTAATACATGGTGGAGACATTCTGATTTACATTATACATAAGCTCACTATTAGCTTCCCGAGTTAGGTGGTACCTTTTCTGACTGAGCTAGTAAAAAATGGAACGAAATGTGCATAAATCCTGACTAATGATTCAAGTTAAATATACCTCAAAGAATGTTCTATCTTATTAAAATTTGCATACATTTTTCTTACAAGGGACTTATTATTCTGCATTGTAGCATGCGTTCTATTATAAACTCAGAGTTCATTGATGAACAGTGATGGCGCCGCAAATCAAGTCAACAGCTTAATTAGCTCAGCAGGATTCAAGGATGCTTCTCTTGCTGGGTAAGCATAAGCTCAGATAAATAGCCTGGGCCTGGAGCACCTGGCAGTCTCACTGTGGAGGGCCTTACCTCAGGCCCTCGCCCTCAGGAGAGTGCTGTCTGCAGTACTCCAGAGTGTAGGTCTCTGTGGCCTCGGGGTTAGCGGGCCGCCATCTGACAGTGGCCGTGTTCCAACACACAGTACAATCTTCTACGTGAATCACGGGCGTGGAGGGTGCTGAGGAGAGAGAGACAAGTGAGTCACAGACCAAGGACAACTCTCAGAGGATCACTTAAGTATGGTTTTATTTTTAATTTTTTTTATCAAAAATTTGAGCTAAAAAATCAAAAGAGATTTTAAAAAACAAACAAAAAACCCAAGAACCTCCCCACACACACATTCATGTAGCTTAAGGTGTCTCTCCTTCTTCTGCATTACAAACTATCAGGTTCTCTACCTCCCCTAACAGTCCCCAAAAGTTGCTTTCCATAAGACCCAGCCTGTTTTTATTATATAACTACTAAATAAATGCAAATATTCTTTCCCTTCTCCTTTTACCCAAAAGGCAGACATAATCTTGTCCCCAGTCAATAAAGATTTGTGTGAAAGGATTGTCTGATACTGTGTTTTAAGTTATTGAAATACGGTCTTATGTAGTCCAGGTTGGCTTGGAACTTGCTATGAATCTTTAACTCCTGCTTCTGCCTCTCAAATGCTGGGAGTATATGTATGGGCCACTGTGAACAGCCAAATACTTGTTTTTAAAGGCAGGAGGAGGGATAAAGGACCAATGGGCAGGAATAAACTACTTCCTGCCTAAGGTGGCTGCGGTGATCTTAAAGGCAAGACAGCCTTTGAGGTATCTCTCCTGCTACAGTCCTTTACGGAAAGATTTCACCGTGACAGACTATTCCCAGTCGAGCACCACGGCTTCAACCATTCTGGGTTTTTCCACATCTGTGTAAGGAAGTCCAGTCTTAGCTTGCAATTATACTTCACATGCTAAACCTTTTAAAAATGGTGTCTTTCCTTAAGGAACATGAAGATCTCACAGTCCCTGATGCCTCAATGTATACTTCATGTCTGCCCAAGTTTTCTTTAAGAGGAATCTGCTCTAGTCCAACTAACTTATCATTTAAAGCAGTGGTTTTCAACCTTGCTAATGCTGTGAGCCTTTAATACAGTCTTGTGGTGACCCCCCTCAACCATAAAGTTATTTTCATTACTACTTCATAACTGTAGCATTTGACACCCAAAGGTTTGGGTCACCCCCCCACACACACACACACACAGGTTAAGAACTGCTGATGTACAGCGTTCTGTGCAGTTTCAGCTCTAAGAAGCCACTCCTGGGTCTGTCTGCCCTCCCTTGTCTGTCTGGGTATTCTCTTGAGTGCTACCATAGTTAATTCCTGTAAGGATCCAGACCCTCGTCGACCATTCCCAGTGATCCTCAGAGTTTTTTAACTCCTCAGCTTAACTCTGATGTTCTTGCAAACAAGAGCTCGGTCTTTGTGCTGTTGTTACTGTACTTGAGGTACGATCCCAGGGCTTTCTGCTGCTAGATTGGCATTCTACTACTGTGCTTCATCCTAAACCCCAGCTCAGTCTTAGTTTGTACCCAGGATTTTGCCCAACATCCAATACGTAGCTAGTGCTTTTTAAATACTTACTGGTTGATGTCAAGAGTCTGTGGAGAACTCTGTATTAACTCACAATAATGTTTTAGCATCTGCTTACCTGTTCTAAAAATTGCTCTTTCACTGGGCAGGCTACATCCGGTGAAGTTGACAGCCATCACCCACACTTGATAACAGCGATCGGGTTCTAAGTCTTCAAATATACAGCAACTTTCCTTCACTGTTAATCTGTATTCTTCTACCAGTTCTAGCACAAGACACAATTATGATGTGTTCAAAGATGTCTTACAAAGTAAACTAAAAATTAGTTATTGAAAAACATAGTCTATGATTTCTACCAAGGACTCAAACTGATAACTTTACAACTATTATTGTGTGATAAGTTTCTCTATAGGATATGTAAGTACCCAATAGCTCTGTAAAAATTGATACTTGAAAAGACATACGTAGTATTGCTAGTGAACACTTATCACAACTAATAGCATGTTAATTCATTTCTGAGATTCATGATCCACAATTAAAGTAATTGATCACAAAAGCAAAAATCAAACTTGTATAGAGCATATGCCACCTTAAATTTCAGTAATAACGTTTCAAGAAAAGCCTTAAGAACCAATGCCAACATTGCACAGGACTCTATCACCAGAAAGGACAGCTATGTGCTTTGTAATGAAGACTGCAGAGCATCTTTACAGACTAGTAAGCGATTCTGCCACTCACTATGACTGCAGGTCTCAGATTCTAACAATTTCTCAGGAACTTTAGTGCCACACCTCGAACAGCTTTAGGGCTTGACCTAACTAGGGTGACAGGAGGGAGAAATGTCAGAAATGTGGCCGTATGTATACCATGGCTGCAATTGAGGAGGACGTGTGCTCTAATGATGATGCAGCACCAGCAACCACAAGTGAGAATGGAGTACGTTTGTTTTATGTATCTAAGTCAAGGAGGTGGGTTTATGAAATACAGCTGAACAAGGAGCCAGTTTGTTTACTCTTGGTAGGGGAGCAGCCTCAGGCTGTAAACCTTAGGGATAGCTGGGTCGATAGTTTCTATGTGCGCTGATCGATAATTCCCACTCATACTTGGACCACAGGAAGGCTTTGCCACGGCTCTGAGCCTTGCCCAGGGAAGGCTTTGCCACTCCCATCCTCCATACTTCATATTTCAGAATCCTTTTAGGTATATATTCCAACCTTTACAGTGAAATATTTAAATTTGATAGGGTAATGAGCTATTATGAGAAGTTGAAATTGGTTTAATCAAGGTATTAAATTTTCTTAAATGATTTTACTTTAAATGGTAAATATTGCTAAATGCTATTAAAAATGCCTGAACCTTTGGATTTTTGTTTGTTTGTGGTTTGGGGATTTTTGATACATGCTTTCACTTGGAGCAGACTGGCATGGGATGTACCATTCTCCTGCCTCCGTATCTGGAGTACTGGAGTTATAGAGACAAGCTACCAACCATGTCCAGTGATGCCTTACACGTTAGGCCAATCTGATCACTTTTACTGAAATGCTCTCTTCTTTAAAAAGAATAATTTTCTCCCTGGAATTAGCATATGATAATTTTAGTTATCCTTCTGTATTGCCCCTGAATGTTACCATCTCAAAATACTCCTAGTTAAGAACCTAGATTGTTTCCCAAAAGAAACTTAGGACTCTTTGGTTGCCTAGAGAGGACAATAGTTTAAAGGACATTGCAAACACTAACACTTCCTCTGTAGTCCAGAAACCAACAACTGCAGCTTTTACCAGAACTGTTCCTTCAGACACTCCTTTTAGCAATCACATGACACCCGTTCTTGGAGACTTTACAATAAGTACCATGGTACCACAGGGTAGGTCCTCAGATAGCAAGTTGCACCAGCACATTTCAAGGCATTGAAACAACGAGACACTGCAGGCCACACTACAGGAAGTCTTCTGGCTAGTGATGGAGTGGGATGAGCACCCTGGAAAGGCACTCTGAGTGTTAACTATAACTTAAGAAAGGTCTTGGCCAGACATGGATTTTCATGATACTGCTGGCTATGAAAGGAGGTGAAATGTGTATAACAAAGCAAAGAGACAGATATAAATGGGTTTCTTTACAATGAAAGATCTGTTTGACTCCTGACCCAGTCATGGATAAGTTAATGTGACTGTGGGAGAATTATTTAACCCTATATCAGTTTTTCCACTTGTAAATGAGCTGTAACACTTTGACATGTGGTGTTGTGTACCTATTTCCTCCATGCTTAAAACATTCCATCCTGCAGGGAAGCTCCTTATAATAAAAAGTAAACAATTCAAATAGCTTTAGGAAGTCCCTGAAACTGACCAGATTCACTAGGCCCTTCCCCTTTCCCCTAAGAATAAACATTAAGAGTTACTCTAGGGAGGGGAGGACCGAACTACATAGGTGACTCTGACAAAACCTCAGACACCTGGAAGAAAGAGACCAGCTGAACTGTCTGGAAGAGGTTCAGACCAACTGAGCCACCTGGAAAGGCCACTCTAAGCTGTTGAGCTGACTTCAGGCTGTGCAGCATGCTCCAGGTTCCCAGCTTTGTGAGCTGTCACTCACACTGGGTAGGCTTTGGTGATGCAGCTGTCTTTGAGTCACATCTGCTCCTGTGAATAACCCCTCATATTCCTGTAAGTCGCCCCAATAAAACTCATTGGTTCACCAAGTTAGGTTTCAATGTTATCTATAATTTGGTCTGTCATGGACTCCCTACATGGGCCAAGTAAACATGTGTGCATTATATCTCCCCAAGAAATATCTGACATCTGGGCTTTTGTCAGAGTCACATAATATATGGTCACCGTTATATGGTGACAGTTCCTTTTTGTCTTTAGAGATGGATTTAGCCAACTTTATACTGTGCCCACAGTTACCGTCACAGAAACCTTTTTCTAAATTAACTATCACTATATATTTCAAAAGGTTTAGGTGCTGTGGCTCAGTTGGTAGAATGCTTGCCTAGCAGGGATGAACTATGGGTTTGGTCCCCACCACCATGTTAACCAGGTGTGTAGGGACACCTCAGATCCTAGCACTTAATCAGTAGGACTAGGAAGACCACAAGCTCAAGATCATCCTTAGCTACAAAGTGCATTTCAGGACAGTCTTGGATATGTGAGACCCTGTCTTTAAGGGAGAAAAAAGTATTAACTTTAAAAAATAACTTTTAAGTCTTAGCAACAGCGAGATATTCTGCCGGGGGTTTTTTTCCCCTTCATTATAACTGGGCTCCTGAATTTTGTTGATATTGCCACATGCTCATCTAATTCCCCAAGCATGTGGGTCTGTCTTCAACAAGCACCACAGAATGCCAGCACTCCCCGTGCTGATTCATCAGGAAGTACAACCTCACACTGCCTGCCTCTTAGGCCTCATCAGAAGTTCTGAGCAGAGAGATCTTCACAAATGCTTAGCTTGTGAGATCTGCCGTCTGCTCTCCATGCTCTGCAATGTTGTTTCTATCTCCCATTACTCAGTGCCACTGGGTGGCTGTACCACACCTAGACCCACACCTTAAAGATTGTGAACTCTGAACCTACAAACCTGATACCCAGTGTTGTGTGTGCGTGAAACTTACTGTGGAGGGCGCTGGCCTCTGTACGGCTCATCTCCCCTCCACAGAGCAGGGCTCGCCACACTGTCCCTCAGACATCGGCACTGGTTAAACCTCCATCTCTCCGGAACTTTCGAATGATACTTCCTTCATGAAGATGAGCATCACTTACTTGCTCCTGTTAATTTTGAGCCCTCAAAGTCTAACCCGAATCTCAGTATTAACACTCACATTGACCATCGTGAAGATATCTGTATGCGTTCCCTGACACCAATTTCCAAGTTGTTTCTCTCCACTAATATTGTAGCATGTGGTTGTTGAGAGATTCTGTTATCACTCCTGTAAGTGGCTAAAAATGCTTTGTAGAAGTATAATATTTTAATGTGTATATGTGTATATATTTATATACATATATAATGTGTATTATTAAGATGCAGAAATATATACCAGCATCTGTAGCTCTACAGCAATCTCAATCTTGCCATTCTTTTCCTTTTTTTTTTTTTGAGACAGAGTTTCTCTGTGTAGCCCTGGCTGCCCTGGAACTCACTCTGTAGACCAGGCTGGCCTGGAACTCAGATCCGCCTGCCTCTGCCTCCCAAGTGCTGAGACTAAAGACGAGCGCCACCACTGCCCTGCTTACCATTCATTTCTTGATCGTCCTGTGGCTCCTCTACACAGTAGACCTGGAATGAGTCCACAACATCCTCCTTGCTCATGCTCCAGTACACTGCAATTGTTGTGCTGGTAGCAGAATTTGGTTCCTGGGGTTCTAGTCTCGGAGGCTGTGGAACTGGAAGAGAAACACAATTTACTATGGCTAATGCTATTTTACTGATTGACTGTGTTGTTTAAAACATGTTTAATGTGTTGTTAAAATACCAACAGTATAGAAATCTATGGGGTAAAAGTCGGAAGGTTCCCCATTCCAACATGAAGCCCAACTGCATTCCTTAGACACAGCCACTGTTAGAGCGAAGTGTGCATCCCTCCAGAGTGTTTCCCAGGCATTCCTGTAAGAGTATAAGCAACACAAACCGAAATGAACAAAAGTGAGCCCCCAGCTAGGATCACTGCATAACACTACCCAATAGTTTTATACTTAGAGAAATAAACTTACACTGGCTAATGGACTATCCAATGACTTGGTTTTCAGTATGTTTTTTTAGATAAGGAATGCTATACTGTTTTATATTGACATAGTTTATAACAATAAAAAGCAGTGAGTCTTTTTCAGATATTGTTACAGGGTCTTCAAGGTGAAGGAAACATAGTAAATATTAGACTAGAATTTTTAAAGCTACAATTCATCTTCTTTTTTAACATAATAGTCTCTATACATTTTTTTTAAAATTAAATGTAAAAATTGAATGACGTGTGAATTGTACATGCCTGATGTAATCTGTGCTTCTGAATTTTAAAGACAACAATACTCTCAAGTGTTTTACTGGAGATTTTTGAAACTTATAATCATGTGTATTGAACACTAATGCCATATAAAATGCAATTATCTTCCTGAACTTACTAAACAAGATAATTACACATATTTTATATGTCAGAGAAAAAAGATTATTCTCATAGTTGAAAGACATCATACTTTTAAAATGTGTGTGTGTGTGTGTGTGTGTGTGTGTGTGTGTTTGTGGTCTTCCCCAGCAAACAAGTTCATGAGAGATAAGAGTACAGGAATCATGTAGGCCGAATTTATAAGTTGACACTCAGGGAAAAGCAAACATAGGTTAGTTCAGCAATAAGGTCAAAATGAGAAACAAAATAAATGGATTTGAAGAATGGAATAAAAAGACAAATTGAAACGGTTCAATAAAGATAAAGAGGTAGAGAAATAATGCAGTTATAAAAAAGAAAACAACAACAACAACAAGGAGCAGACTAGAAAAATGGTCAAGTTCATAGCCCAGAACAGAAGCCGGCCTCTAAACAGAAGACACCCCTCCCCCACTCTCTGTATCATTTTAGCCTCAGGGTTATAGCCTAAGATTGCTAAATGAAGCAAGATAATGTATATCAAGTGTTTAAAATGCATTTGCTAGAAGCAGCATCTGGGGTGGCAAGACAGCCTTGGCAGGAGGAGCACACAGTGGAGAAGAGAGCAAACAACTCCTAATAGTAAAGACTGCAGTCCCAATGTCTGGTAGGTAGGTCATAGAGGCTATAGAGACAGGACACACTGAGCAGACTGCACGGGAAGGCGGACATCCGCCTGCCTCCACCTTTCCCTGAAGACCAATGGCTCTATCTTCCAACAGAGAATCAAAGAGCGGTTCTCACCCTTCCTAATGCTGCAACCCTTTAATACAATTCTTGACGCTGCAGTGATGCCCAACCATAAAATTATTTCATTTCTATTTCATAACTGTAATGTTGCTACTGTGATGCATTGTAATGTAAATATCTGATATACAGAATATGTGATATGCAACCTCCAGGAGGTCACAACCCCCAGGTTGAGAACTACTGCTCTGAAGGTATTCATCCAGAGAGAGGTAATTCAGCAAGTTGTCCTGTTACCCAGGTCTATAGAACAGCCAAACAAAGCACTTCAGCTATTATTAGTCTTGAAGCAGTATGAGCTCCTTGGAGCATGAACAGTGTGAATGATCTTCCCACTATAAATTATACATGGGGCTGGAGCTAACCTTGCAAAAATGGCAACATCTTTCTATATCCTTTCTCTCCAGCACAGCTTCACAAACATAAAAACTGATCGCCAATCTCCCACCCATCACATAACTTTGAGGTAGAGTCACTATAGGGAGTTAAATAAAACACGTAGGCTAGAAGTGATTTTGTTTCCTCTTTGTTTAACAAAGAGTTAAAGTTAAAATATCCTTTTCTTCAAACAGGAGATACGTTTACTCTTTAAAATGCCCCAAAGGGAAATAAGAACAGCCCATGGACATAATCTAATAATCATGGCTACGTTTATAATTCATATTTGGCAGAACCAAGATTATGCATGTTAGTAACTCTGCTTAAACATTTATGGGGTAAACTTAAATGTGATGTCAAAACTTACAAATGGAATCTTGGGGCTTCTTTGCCAGAGCTAAGGTGCAGGAAGAAGGAGAATCCTGTGGAGCCCCTCTGACTGGCAGAATGTACACATAGAACATTTTTACACTCAGGGAGCTAAACATCAATCAGCTTAGATTCCATTACCTGGGGCCAAATATAGATTCCACTCAACCTGGCTTTCAAAAACTCCACAAAACTTAGTCATAGAAGCCTGCGTCTACAGTTCCAGCACCCAGGAAGCTGAAGCAGAAGGACCATGAGTCTGACACCAGCTTGGGTTATAGAGTGAGATGCTTTCTCCAAAAGCAAACACAAGTTGTGAGGAAAGCAGTATCAGTCACAATAGCCAAGAGGGAGGTAGAAACAACCCAAGTTCCATCGATGGATGGATGGGTGGATGAATGGATGTATGGATGATGGGTGGATGGGTGGATGGGTAGGTGGATGAATGGATGAATGGATGGATAAAATCCATGGTGTAGGCATATGGTAAGTCTTAAACACCAAACTTGTGACACATGTCACAAACATGAGTGAACATGGGAGGAAAATACGCTAAGTGGAATAAAACAGTTACAGAAAGATACTATCTGATTTCACTTCTTCAGAGCATCAAACTCAGAGAAAAAGAAAGGGGAGGGACAATTTCTGGGGTCTGGAGGAAGAGGGAGTTTGTGTTTTAATGGACAGAGAGATTTAGTGCTGCAAGATGAAATTCTGGGACTGTATGGTGGTAACAGTTGTCAAAACTATGAACATACTTTATGCTACAGATGTATACTGAGTAACACGCCCAGCATTGTGGCTCTCACTTTTAATCCTAGCAGTAAGTAGGTAGAGTCAGGCAGATCTCTTTGATTGAGGGCCAGGCCAGCCAGGGCTTTATAATGAGACACTGTCTCAAAATACATAACTCAGTAAAATGAAAAAAAGTAAAATAAAAATGAGTACTTTATAATAAAAATGGATAAATAATTTTTTAAGATTTATTTTCTTTTAATTGTGGTTATGCATGTGTGTTTCTACATGGGCTTGTGTATGTACAAGTGCTGTTGCCCATGGAGACCAGAAGAGGGAGTCAGATTCCCTGATCTAGAGTTATAGGCAGTTGTGAGCTACCTACTGTAGGTGCTGAGAACTGAACTCAGGTCCTCTGCAAGAGCAGTACACACTCTTAACTGCTGAGTCATCTCTCCAGCCCCTAATATATGGTAAATTATACATGAGCCTTACCACAGTTAAAAGCAAGTCTAAGATCCAGAGTCAAAGAGGCCTAGTATATCTTAATTGGTGTTTCTCTCCTCTCCCCTTGCAGTTGGGCAGTGGACAAAGTGCCGAGACTCTGAGGTCAGACACCCCACATCTCCAGCCAGCTGCGTGGTCCTGATCAACATCCAGTTTTGTTGTCTTCCCCTCTCTCCCTCTCTGCCAGTGGGGTAATAACTAAACCTTCCTCCTGGGGTTGACGTTAAGAGGAGAGAACTGACTCTGTTTCACCAGGCCAGGGCCTCTGTGGGAATGGAATAAGAGACGAGCATTGCTGCCTCTCTTGTGGAAGCTGTGTTCTCTTCTAGCTCTGAGTAAGTCAGCAGGGGCCGGATCCTCGAGGCCTTCTCTCTGTGCGATTTCAATGGTCTCCCTGGGCTATGTACTCAGCAGAGAAGACACTTTCATAGGGGCCCATTCTTAGGACTCTCTCCCTGGAATTGCTCCACACCCCTGCGACTACATATCCTTCCTAGGGCAATGGTGAGCAGTCTGTGACTGTAATTCTGCGGCCTCTAACAAATATAAAAAGCCCTCCCGCTGAGCACAGGGTGCTCAGAAGTCTATTCTCGTAAACAGGCAGCTGTGTATAAAGAAGCCTTGAAGACAGACGGCTGCTCGGTTCATCAAAATCTTAGTTTGCAGTTGCTGTAGTCTATTGCCTCCGACAAACGTAAGAAAACACCCTTCAGTGCAGGACAGTTCTGAAAAACATTCATTAGGGTAAATGACTGAATTGTCATTATTACGGTTGTTGGGTAGTTGAGTGTTTTGCAGGGGGTGTTTTGGGGAGTAAGCTGTCTTTCTAAAGACACAGTAGCTTCTGACTGGTTACTAACCTAGAACCTTCTCTACGGGGAATGAGAGTTTTAAACACCCCTGCTGTCTGTGAGGTAAACCTGGTTGACAAGGGTGCCTCTGGATGAGGGCATACGAGCACCCTGTACAGTAAGCAGACCTCAGGAACCAGGAAGATGACAGCTTTGAGCATTTAAATGTTGCATTGCCTTGTTTGCTAAAATAGCACATTAAAAAATAATTTGCAAAGCTGGCAGGATGCTCTGACAGCTGAGTGGGAGGTTCCTGGCTACAGGCCATGTTGCTGAGCTCTGTGTGCTCCTGGCTAATCTGTTTGGTTTGGGGGAAAAAAGTAAATAAAGAAGAAGGAACGGAATTGGAGAGGGGAAAACTACTTATAAGGTAAAATTTGTTCACCAAATATGAAAGTATTTTATTCCTTTTTTTTACCTGTATGTCAGGCTGCTGTTATGAAGTAAGTACTTCTCTTACATACAGAGAAAGAAATTCCAGTTTTTAAAAATAGAATAAAAGAAGAGAGGACCTTCAGTTCCATTGATTTCTTCTCTCCTGTTCCGGCCCCATCAGAGTCACAGAGCTTCAAAGGGGATGCACCACACACAGAGCGGGGGCTACATCTCCTGCCTTATTTCAGAGTCTAGCTTTAAACCTTTACAGCCCCTACCCATCTTCACCCAGTTATAAAAACGTAACAAAACAGGCAAGCAAGCTGCCAAGTTTCATCGAGGTAAATGATATATTAAAATGCTCACCAGACACTTGTGTCAACATCTGGTCACTCCGCGCCGAGCTGTCATCATAATGTTCGAAAAGCGAGAACGCGGCAGGCATGTTTCCTAAGGAAGCTGCACTCTCCATGGCAGACAGCAGCCTGACAAGGAAACAGAGCTCTACTCAGTCGGGCAAGCATGAACACAGAACCAATACAGTCTTCTTGTTCAGCCTGAAGCTGGTGAAGGTAACTGTGGTTTGTGTGTGGCAAGGTCCTGCCAACCCCTAGGGCATCTAGAAGCATCCAAAAATAGACAACTAGAACCCATTTATTCTTAGACATCTGATGATAGTAGGGGGTCTTGTCCCTGGGCTCTCAAATGTGAAAAGTTTCAAATTATCTAGACTTCGATTCCTATCTAATAAATCAGTCCTAAAATTTTGCTTCATGCCAGTGGTTATTTTATTTCTTAAAGGTTATTAATATCCTGAGCTAGTCTGGAATTTTCAATGCTATAGGGATACTCCTGCTGTTCTCAACTCTCAGCACTAATCTTCCAGTCATACTAAACAATAATGCTCACCTACTGTGTGCCAGGCTCTGTTCCAGGGGTTAGAAGTCTAGCTGTGAAAGGCCAGCCAATTCTAGAAGACAGGCCTCAGCTCACAAAGGACAACTGGTCCCGCAGACCCAAGTCCTTCTTAAGCAGAGACCCTGCTCACACTAAGACTAGCATTTGGATCCAGATAAGACACAAGTGCGTGTAAGCACCAGGGACAGACACGGGTTGGCTCTGAAAGGGAAAGATGGGAAGGGGAATTCACAAAATGATTTGTCTTTAGCCAGAGGGGCCTCAGAGCAAGCCAAGGCTGTCTCATACAAGCCTGGAATGTTCTTCTATCGAGGAAGGCGACAGTGAGGAGCAGTACTGACTTCCTTCTCTGAATTCTTGGTTTTCCAGCAGCAGGCCTACCTCGAGGCCTTTGCACTGGCTGCTGGAACTTCCCCCAAGCCTCCTATACCAGCACAGTTCCTTCCTACACTTAGCTCAGTTCTTTGTTCAAATGTCATGGAGAGGAGACAGGATACTAGTCAGGCGAGGCCTGCCCCCAACAACCTTGCTGCAGCCTCTTTCCAAGTTTGTTTATTTCCTGATATGTATCATGGCCTAATTTGTTCTTTAACTCTCATCTACACCAAAATATAATTTGCATGCAGGAAAAACCGTCTTATTCATTATTGTATTGCCGTGCCTTACTTGATACACTGCAGCATTTAATAAATATATCTTCATTTAAGAAGAGGCCAGTGGTTTAATTTGTATAGAAATCAGGATCTCAGGCATAGTAAATCTGGTGTCACAATAAGAGGGAAAGATCATGAAATATTTAAAGAGTCTGCTCTATGCTTACTAGTGTTAAACATGATAAGATTCATTACCATTTGGTATCAGGGGAAATACTTCAGTGAGGACCTCGAGGTATTAAAAAATAATCAGAAATCTCTGAGGCAATAGAGAGTGAAGATATTACAGATGGGAAAATGACACGAGCATAGGCCAGAGGCACCAAGGAATGTGGCTCACTAGAGAGCAGAGCGTACCATGGCACAGGAGACAGACAGACAGACATGGGGGGGAAAGCCTTCTGTGACACTGAAAATTTCTATTTTATCTTTGAAGATAAGGAGAGTCACAAAATTGTCTGTGAAAGGGAAATGTAGACAATCCTGGCAAGCAACTGAGGAAAGATCACAGCCAGTAGACAGGATAAGCAGTGGATGGGTTGGCAGACTCCCACATTGATCTAGAGAGGGGGACATTAAAAGCCTATATTAAGGCTTTGAGGTACAGAATATGGATAGAATAGACTAGGAATTATTATTTGAGTGGTGATCAGGGTAAGAGAGATGCCTTAGCAGTTAAGAGCATTTGTTGCTCTTAGAGGATCCAGGTTCAATTCCCAACACCCATGTGGTAGCTTACAACCTCCTGAAACACCAGTTCCAGGGGATCCAGTGACCTCTTCTGATCTCCTCAGGCACCAGGCATGCATATGATACACACACATACATGCAGGCAAAAAAACCCATACACAAAAAAATAAAACAAAATATAGCCAATATGCCCACTAAATCTTCTCAATACATTTCACTAACTTTACAGAAGCTGCCTGTAGATTACACAGTAAAATGTTGAGTTTTCTCTTGTACATGGACCAATTCAATTTTAACAGCAAGTTGATATTCTTTTACAAGTCAGTGCTACAATGTTTAAGTCTCTCTTGTTTATAATACAGAACAGAACATAGAAGGGAATGCATCCTCTTAACAGAAAAGTATTTATAAGGCAAAAAATGTGTTGTTCAAGATATGCAAATATTGGGTCTGACTATGCTTGGCAGCATTCATTAATTTAAGCTGAGAAAAATTTAATATACAAGCACTGTCTTCAGAGATATAACATGAAGCAACAAAGAAAAAGCAGTAAAGACACAAACAAGAGAAAATAACTAGATTTAACACTTCCTACAGAAAGGAAGAAGTTGTCTTGATTTAAAAGTGTGTATATGGGGCTGGAGAGATAGCTCATCGGTTAAGAGCACTGACTATTCTTCCAGAGGTCCTGAGTTCAACTCCCAGCAACCACATGGTGTCTCACAACCATCTGTAATGGGATCCAATGCTCTCTTCTGGTGTGTCAGAAGATAGCTACAGTGTACTCATATAAATAAATCTTTTTTTTTTTAAAGTGTGTGTATGTGTCTGTGGTGTCTGTGTATATGTGTTTGTGAGTGTGTGTATGTGGGTATGTCAAGAACCAGCCTAAGCTTGGAGAAGGGTTTCTGAGAGAAGGGGTGTCTGGGAGCGGTGAAACAAACGACTGGAAGTCAAATTGTGGGTTTCAAGCTGACAGCCTATGTTCTGCTCGAAACAACAATCTGCTTTCCAGATTGCTCTCTCTATGTCCTCCTTTCTCTGAAAATCTCCAGACAGCTCTCTGCTGGAGACAGCCTTTTTTTGCAATTCTAAAAACTCTCTGCATAGCTTTTCTCTTGCAGATCAAAAGCCCAGTCTTTTATTTACATAACAATTCAGTCTTTACCCCAGGTTCCTTTTTTGTATATCCCATGAAATGACTTCCCAGGACCCCAGCTCCTTGATTCTTAGAAAGAGATCCAAAGCATAGCCAATAAGATAGATGGGTGGAACTGGGAGCAGCCCTGAAACTACCATTCCTACCACACCTGGGCCTGAATCTAAACTCCCTGACCTTTAACTCAAGGATCTGCCTATCTTTGTATCATTCTGTCATGCTGGCTCTAGTGCAGCTGCCTCTGTCTCTTTACATCTCTGAAGCTCCTTATACAATTCATATTGCATAGTTGAGAAATTATATATATTTTTGAACTTGTGTTTTCAGTGTTCTTTCCCACAGCCTTAAGGGCTGTCCTGAGGGTCACAACATTCTACCATTTTGCTGAGACACACCCTTGACTCCTGGACTCTGTCTCTGATTATCATGGAGTCATTAACCTTGGCAGAGAGGATATTCCCTGAAGGAAGAACATGAAAATATGTACACTCTTATAAAAACAAGCCTTACATCCATAGCAATCATCAGCACTCTTGGAGACCCACTCCCTGATGGCTCTGTTCCAGGGGCAGGAAACCATATCATATTGTCCCATACATGGCCAAGCTGGGCTCAGCATGTGTGTGTGTGTTAGTTTGTTTGTGTTTATAGAGATTTATTTATTTGTTTATAGAGATTTATTTATTTGTTCAGATTTCTTCATCAAATCCCAGAGTTTTGTTGTCCTTTATTTCACTACATAAAAAAAAAAAATTGTTAGTTATCCCAACACTTACACAATCTATTGAAATGGAGATGTCAAGCTTGTGCCTACATAGAGTCTCCATCTCTATATTCTATTGTCTTTGGAACAAGAGTATACACTCTGTAAGCTACTAAAAGAAAAACATAAAGACCAGCCTAGTTACAAGCCCTTTGATCTACAATGGCATCCAGCCTGCAAGATATGCTAGGGCAATAGTGGCACAAAGCTTGTGGGAGTGATCATCCAGTGTCTGATTTTACTTAAGGCCCACTCCATGAGAGAGAATCTATACCCAACACTGCTCAGGTGACCAAGAAGCAAAGACAGGATAACCTAGGAACCTAGGGTAAAACCAAATAATACTGATCTAAAAGCAGTGGGCAGGGAGATACCAAGAAAACATGGCTCTCTAAATCAACATGAGCAAAAACTCATATGATCTCATAGATCCTGAGGCAGCCTCCATACAGCCTGCACAGGTCTGGACCAAGTCCTTCAGTGCATATATTATAGTTTCCAGTTTAGCGTTTTTATGGGATCTCTGAGTGTTTGAACAAGTGGGTCTCTGACTCTTGTGCTTTCTCCTGGACTCTTTTCCTTCTGTTGGTTTGTTTTGTCCAAATTTGATGTGATACTTTTTATCTTACTGTATTTTATTTTGTTATATTTTAAATGAATGAACGAATGAATGAATGAAAAGCTAGCCACTAGGGTAAAGGTTAACAACTGGAATGTCATTTATACCTGCTGGGAAAGGGAAAAATCCATTTTCTTTAATGGACTGAGAATGGATATACCAACCACTCAAGGGCAGGCCCCATGTTCAAGAGTAGCTGCCAACACATAATGGGCTCCACTGTTTTTGTGTGCTTTTATTTGGTTACAGTTTGGTGTTTTGCACTTTTTTTTGTTTTTGTTTTTTCTGTTTTGATATTTTGTTTTCTTGTTGAGGTATTGTTGTTTTATTAGGTTTCTGTTTGTTTTGCTTTGTTTTGTTTTTGAGAAAGAACTTAGAGTTGAGTGGGTAAGAATGGGGAAAGGATCTAGAAGAACTTGGAAGAGGGAAAGAATATGATCAAAGTATATTCAAATTTTAAAACTTTTAAATAATAAAAAATATAATAAAAAGAAAGTATTGGCTACCCAAGTGTATCCCCCTTGAAATGATATGCAGCAGTAGTAAAGATTAATTCATTGTCAATTGGAAGAGAAAAAGAAATTAATTAAAATGACATGTAAATTACCAAGTTAAAGCATAAAGCAGAAGAAATGGTGTTTAGTATGCAATGGCTGTCAATTCATATTAGTGGTAATCAAGTATTTAGAAAAATGAAACCATCCTTCAGCAGTTTTATAGTAAAAGCATTTATAAATTTTCATCCATCAAATTTCTTCCTAATCAATATTGTACACATTAGAATGGAATACAAATAATTAAATACGTATTTATAGTGTTCAGCACATGTGGAATGGCACTATGACTCCACATATATTTTCAACTTAAAAAACAGTAGTTATATTACTGACCTCTAAGTTAAAACATATACAGATCGCTGCTTGGGTATGAGTTTCTCAAACTCATCCATGAGAACTGGTGAGGAGTCTCGTCTTACCTAGAGATCCCTGAGTGGTGGGGTGGGGCTCCAGGGTCTGGGCATACAGATTAGCAGGTGTAGTCAGACAGTTTTGGAAACCACTGGGCCTGAAGACAGACTGCTCTCAACAAGAGGTTCCAACCCTGCTTACCCATCACAATCATCCAGGAAGCTTTGTGCCCAGACCACACTTCAAAACAATGAAGCCCCAGTATCAGGTGGGTTGTGTTTTGTTGTTTTTGTTTTTGTTTCTTGAGGCAGGGTTTCTCTGTGTAGCCCTGACTGTCCTCAAACTCACTCTGTAGATTGGGATGACCTTGAGCTCAGAGATTGGCTTGCCTCTACCTCCTGGGTGCTGACTTAGCGTCAGTGGGTTTTAATGCTCATCAAGTAACTGTTCAGTGTACAGCCACTGTTGTAAAACTCTGGTCAATTAGTGCTAGTACTAATATATAAATAGGTTTTATAAAGTATATTGGCACTATCTTCTAAGCAAGTAAGACTCATTTCCACAGCTTCAGATACCTGAAGATGATAGGGTTTCCTATTCTAATTCTATCTTTTATATATACATCCCAGATAAGTATTTCTGATTTAAGTTTCCACTGTTTGCTTTCTGCCATTGAATGTCAGTAGAAGTAAACCCAATGGAATATTTAAATAATTTAGAAATGGACATTTATGCTTCTACTAACATGATATAGCCTTGGGCTCAACCAGCAGGTACAATCGCAAGTTCTCAATGTGGTGTTAAAGGAAAAGGGGTGAGAACAGTATCTAGATGCTATCAGTAGATGATACAGGAGACAAACAGAAATCTGATGTCTAGTGTTTTTATAGACAGCACTTTCTAATCTTGTTGAGGTTTTGCCTCTCACAAGAATGAAGAATCTCTTAGACCAAGTGTTAAGAGCATCATCAACACAAGATGCAATTAACAGGGTATTCATTAGATCAGTATCTATAGTTACCTCATTAGATTAGCTGAGCAGAAGGAGATGAGCACAGAAGCACCTTCTGTGGAGAAAATGATAAGCATGCCGTGAAGGTGACACAGGTCTGAAAACTGTCTGTGACCGCGATGAACGATTGCTTCAAATACTCATATTTAACCAATAAGTCTAACCGTTTATAATTTTTTTGTACTCATTAGCAGGAAAGATGGTTGAGGTTAAATAGAAAATACAGGCTTAAAACTCTACTCGTGATAATTGTTATTTAACCAAAGCGCATGCAGTTTCCTTCTGAGCTGTTATTTGACTTTTAAGAGCTCTGTGTGTAAGAGTGAAACCCCTGGCAGCTCATCCCCCACCATGCTCTCTCCTCAGCCCTGCTGCAGTGCGCCATGCTGCGTATACCTTTCATTGATTTCCTCAAATGACTTGGGTTGGGAGAGGAGAGAGAAGAGGAGGAGGGAGGGAAGGAGGGAAGGAGGGAAAGGAAGAGAGAGAGAGAGATTGAGATTGAGAGAGAGAGAGAGAGAGAGAGAGAGAGAGAGAGAGAGAGAGAGAGAGAGA
>NW_021621185.1:15667871-15675478 GCF_004785775.1 Grammomys surdaster
AGAGAGAGAGAGAGAGAGAGAGAGAGAGAGAGAGAGAGAGAGAGAGATTAACAACAGAAGTAAATCAACCAGGAACATTAAGAGCAAACATGTTCAACAATCTTTACTCTTAGGCACCCCTGAGGCCATTTGTCTTTGGGACTTTCGGTTCTAGCAGGGAAGTCGGTACTCAGAGACAGGGAGAGCCCAGTGTGGAGAAGAGAGGGCCCTTCATTTGCGGCTTGCTTTGCTCTCCCTGGTGGTTGTTGTATCCTACTTCTCTTTAATAACAAATGTTTTAGAGTTCTGTTTAGCAAGAAAAAAACTGACATAAATATGTTTGGTGTGGGGTCTCTATATAATGAAATCAGCAGTCATCATTGCGGGATATCTTCTCTCTGGGTCCTATATTTTTCAGTTTCTCTAAAATGAATGAATATCACCGCCAAAAGCAGAAACAAATGTTTTATCCTCTCCTAATTTGTTCTTACAGAGAGAAAGAAATATTCTCATCAAAGGTTATTGTAAAAGACAAAGTCCCTTATTAATTTTATACTTCGTAGGAGGGTCCCAATGTAAAAATATTAAAGCTTTGCTTTAATTAAACATAAAGCCACCTAATAATTTTAAATTCTCCTTTGAGGACAGCCATATTCACTTGACCTAAATCTACCCTGGCCAGAGGTGTCTACAGAGGCCACCCATGAGCTCGTTAATGCCTATTGTTGCCTCAATCTATCTCTCAACTTCACTGGGGGGTCTAGGAAGATAGGGAACCTTGAAAGAGGGAACAGGGTCCCCTCTTATCATCTCCATCTGTAGATTTCCCATTTGACAATCAGGCTTGTGTCTGCTTTCTGGGAAAATATTCGTATTACTCATGGTTAATTATGAGTCTACAGAGAGACTTTTGGAGCACGCTAGGGGTTTATGAGGAGCAAACTAAAGTGCATCCAAGAGAGTCTCTTTACAAGCCCTTGTTTAAAATAATAAATCTTGTCATAGGGAAGCTGCTTCCAGCAATATTCCTGTCTTATTTGAGGAAGGTGCTACAATTTTGTCTCCCTGATACATTAAAAGAGAATCAAAATGTTACTGTCAGCCACTTGGTAAGGTCAAATAGAATGGCTCACGTGAGAGATTACCTCAGATGAGAGTTCACAGGACAGACCCAGGGACCAGCATGGGGATGCTGGGTAACCAACAGGAGGCAGGGCTGGCCCAGGGACCAGCATGGGGATGCTGAGTAACCAAAAGGAGGCAGGACTGGCCCAGGGACCAGCACGGGGATGCTGAGTAACCAACAGGAGGCAGGGCTGGCCCAGGGACCAGCATGGGGATGCTGGGTAACCAACAGGAGGCAGGGCTGGCCCAGGGACCAGCATGGGGATGCTGGGTAACCAACAGGAGGCAGGGCTGGCCCTTGGAGAAAAGGCATGGTATAAATGAGGTTGTGAAGGGGCTCTTCGATTTTAAGTGATCCGCCTTCTGAAGCATGATAATCGGGCAGCCTCTTCCATGGATCTCCCAGGGATCTATTGGTATTTGTGGGGCCTTTTTTATAGTATAGGCATCATGGATTCCCAAAGAATTTTGAAATCCCAGAATTGTGTGAATTCCATACTGAGAGGCAGATCTTTCTGGGTTTTTCTTTGGAGATGTTGCTTGCAACTGGCCTTGTACCTGTGATCACGCTGCCTCGGCTTCCCAAGTGCTGTGCTTACAGGGTTGTGCCTCTGGACACAGTTTACAAACAAATTTAGGAATAGTTTTAAAAATAGATTTGTGCTACCATTGCAGCAGGTATCGGCCTGTTTGCTGGTACTTACGGCCAGGAAAACTGTCTCATCAAGTTCCTCGGCCTCTCTCACGATGGTCTCCAGGGTGTCCTTAGCTGTGTCCATGCTCTGCAGGAAGTGGACCATCTGGTCATGCAGGAACTCCATCTTTTTCTTCTTCACTTCCTCAAAGCTCTGTGCTTTCTCATCATACTGTGCCAAAACTTTCTTCATCATTTCCTCGTTCTGCATTTCCAGTCGTTTCTCATTTTTGCTACACTTTTCCTAAAAGGGTGGAACGAAAGCACTTCTTAATGAGCCAAGAAGTGATGCCTTCACTTACCCTTCATCTTTTTTTTTTCCCCTTTGGAAGAACTGGCTTCTGACATCACAGTAAAAGAATCAAACATTAAATACGTGGTCTAAACTTTCTATCTCTTTTTCTGTAATTAGCTTTGCAATGGAATTCTCTGTAAGAGTATCATCAAGAAGGTACAGAAATATCAAAAATTTTAAAAAGAAAAGAAAGTTATATCCAGAGAGGATGCTGGCAATCAGGCAGTAGAAAGGACTTGTGTGATTCTCACCTCTCTGCATCAATATTCTCCTGGGAGAAGCAGACTTACCATAGTGGCAGGAACTTTACTGTCCATTTGGACACACCTAGTGATTGGCTATTCTCACTAGAATGACTGAGGGAGGGGGCAATCAAGCAGCTGCTCACTGATCAACAACAGAAACAAGGGGATTGGATGGTAGTTTTCAGCAGTGGCCTGCAGCCCTCTGGCACTCCTGATTGATAGCTGCAGGTATCTGGACCACCTCTGGATAAGGACAAAACATTCCCACCCATCCTCTTCATGGTGAAGGGGCAGGAGCTCACAGAAGTGTATATATTCAGAGGTGTCCTGAGGTATCCATAAGCCCAAATTAGTTGCTATAGAACATTTCTGGAGGCCAAGCCAGTGTGGGGCAGAAAATGAAACGGAAGTCTCTCATTCATGAAATAGAAACAGTAACTAACACCTCTTAGTAACTGATGGTGAGGGTCAACCTTCAGAGAGCATATGCCTTAGTATGCCAGGGTCCCAAGAAATGATTGTCTTTAGGGGAAAATTCTTCATCCTTAGACAGGAAGTAGTCTCATGGCTCACAGTGAGGAAAGACTATAAGAACCACTGCTTTTTATTAGGATAGCCAACAATGTAAACCACACACACACACATACACACTACATATTACATTCTCCACACACACACACAACGCATGGATGTATACTACATACTACACACCACACACATACTACATACCACATGCATGCTACAATACACACACCAATTCAGTTCCAAATAGCTTCCTGTTGATACAATGTGTAAAGCAGGAAAAAGCAGAAGGAAGTATGTTAACCTACCTCAATGGTATTAAAAAAGGATTCAATCTCAGTAACAAAAGCTTCAATCCTCAAGGATTTTTCTTGTAGGTTCTCAAGAAATTCTCCTAATTGAACCTGAAGGGTGAAATTAAAATATCTTTACTGCACAGCATTAGAGGAAAACATTTCAATTAGTGAGTTCTGGTTTCTTTAATATATTTGCAGAGGTTCACTAAACTATTTTCACTAACAAATCAAATTTTGAGTATTTTGTCTTTTTTTTTTTTTTTTTTTTTTTGCTGCTTCACCTAAATGGATTGAAAACATTGTGTGTGATAAACAGTGGCGTTTGTGGTGCTGGAGAAATAGCTCAGTTGGTTAACCACCTTCTTTGCAAGCTTGAGGGCAGAAGTTTGATCTCCAGACCAAGGTAAAGCCAACTGTGAATGGATGTGCAAGCTCACAGTCCCAGAAATGGGGTAGCAGAGACGGGTGCAGTCCACCATGAAGTCATGGTGGTAGGAGGCAGTGGGTTGCTTTGTATTTACTGTCTATCTACAGGTGATTCTAAAATTCCTCAAACTGACAACACCATAGGGTTCTATTTCAGAGTATATAAAACTCATGTCCTTATGAGCAGTAGTAATTCAAATCCAGAGTTTATTAAACACAAATGTCTATGCATATGTGTGCTTACATTCACATGAAGACCAGAGGAAAATCTCAAATATTTTCTTCAGGCACTGTCCACCTTTTTTGCTTTTGGCAGGGTCTCTTGCTTTTCTGGAAGTCATCAAGTAGGCTAGGCTGGCTGGCTAATGAAAACAGGGATCTGCCTCCTTCATTTCCTCCTTCAGGGTATTGCACACCAGACTGGAAGAATGGATTGAAGTCCAGAACGAGGTGTATGTGTGTGGTGGGGGCGGGGGCGGGGAGAAGGGGTAAGGTGGGAACCTTCTCCGAAGATTTTCGAGTTACAGTTCTTTTAGACGATACTCAATGAAACAGCTCTCTTAGACAGTCTTCAATGAAACAGCTTGTGTACATACACTTTATTTGAGGTCAACAAAGACTGTATATGAACTCTGGAGAGTGTCAAGGAGTTTTCAGGGTAAATGTAAAATCAATGGCTAGAGCTTAACGTACTGTGAATGTCTCATTTGTATTAAAGGATATCCCAGGAATCCCAGATACTTTTGGGTTGGTTCTCATCGGGAAAGAGGAAGTTGAACTTGTAGGTTTGCTAAGGGCTATGTGACCTTCCTCAGGTAGAGGGTCCCCAGATAAGGTCAGAGAAAGGGAAGCCCTGCTTCATTTTCCATTGAGCTGTCTGGACATGTGACCTTAAGTAGCAGGATTTCCCAGCAGCCATCTGGAAAATTAGGAGGGTGGTAGATGAGGATAGTCCCTTCTTTACCCATAGTCCTAAGTATTCTGGCCTGATGGGTTTGGCCTAATGCTGCTTGTATTCTTATGTTAGTTTGGGTCCCCAAAATTGTTTGCACTAGAGTCTGCATGCCAACACACATGTAAGACACTGAGGTACCCTGCCCCCAGTTGGTTCTGATTGGTAAGTAAAATTGCCGGCAGCCAATGGTTGGGCAAGGCAGACAGAGGTGGGACTTTTAGGATTCCTAGGCTAGAGACCAAGGGAGGAAGAAGAAGAAGATCCTCCATTCAGGGAGAAGGAGAGGAGATGCCACATCTGAGAAGGTGTAGGAGCCAGGAGGGTGTGGCCCAAGAAGGCTGCCCAACTGGGTCCAGGGCAGCCAAGGAAGAATACAGAATGTAGTAAGTGATAACTCGGGATTATCAGAGGGAGATGGATTAGCCACGTAGAGGTTAGGAAGTGGTCCAGCCATTGAGCTGGTTTAGGCATATCAAAATATAAAGGGTGTGTGTGTGTGTGTGTGTGTGTGTGTGTGTGTCTTTCATTAGATAATATAAACTATTGGGACAGTATTAGGAGCCCATCACCGGGATTTATTTAATTATTTTATTACTACCAAAAAAAAAAAAACCCAAAACTGAACAACAGACAGAACTGCAATTGTCTACAGAATGGTGATGGCACTGCATCATGAAGCCTCATCAAGAAGCCTCTAATTTCCTATAAGTCTCAGTCCTAAGTCCTGACCCCATCCTGAGCCCCGCCCCATCCCTTAGGCTTCTGTGACACAGCTGCGTCTTTTTGTAGTTTCTTCTCACACATGTGTTTTTCCTATATTTTCCACTTGTAGAATGTCCTCATTGCTGTTGACTATTAGAAGATCTCTACCTCATTAAAGCTCAGCCATACCTCAGCTTTTAAAGACATCTTTCCTGTCCTGCCCACTTCTACCCAACCACTAAACCCCCAAAGGCTTGCTCTCTCAGCTCCTGTATTCCTGAAAGCCAGTACCGATCTGAGGAACCTCTAAGTGCATGTTCTCATTTTCCATTCTTCCCCTCCCACTCCCAAGGCCTAGCATCCTTCCTGACACAGAGCAGGAGGTCAGCGAACACTGCAAAGGCAGGCCAGCAGTGAGTCAAGGATGGAGTTAAATGGATACGGATAAGAGATAGTCATCACCATGTTGGGGGTGGGCAGCCGACAGCCATGGAATAGCCACAAAAGTCCTCCCAGGAGGCGCTACCAAATTCTCCAGTTATAGCTGTTTGTGATATCCTTCTTTCTTAATTTCTTTTACATTTATTTGTATATATGAGTGTTTTGCCTACATGTATGCATGTGCACCACAGGTCTTAGAAGAGGACATTGTTTTCTTGGAATTGGAGTTATGGATGGCTGTTAGCGGCCGTGTGGGTGCTGGAAACTGAACGCAGTTCCTCTGCAAGAGCAGCCAGTGCTCATAACTTCTGAGGCATCTCTCCAGCCCCCAGTTTTTCTTTTTAGAAAGTTGCCTCCAACTCTTAATGTTCTTGGATAACTTAATGAAAAAAGAAAAGCAAGCCTTCCTGGCTTTAGTCAACTAGTTTTCACTTTTCTCCTTCCCACTCTCTTTAGAGACTATCAAACAACAAACAAAACCTTTAAAATGTTGTTTTAAAGATGACATCATCCTACTTTTGAAATGATCTTAAAATTTTGAAAAATATTATATGATCTGAGGAGATCAGAGTATTACTTTTGGACTTTTAAAATTCTCAGCATCTAGAAAAAACTTAGATATCATCATCCTCATCCTCATCCTCATCATATATGGAGAACTAAGCCTTGTTTCTTCAGACAATGACCAGTAGCTGTCAGTCTTCAAAGCAAATGTAATTATAGAATGGGGCACATTTCAGTGGAGTTAATGCATCTGTGGTTTTTAGAGATATATTTTTGTGGAATCTGCTGAGATTCCACAAAAGAAATCGATTCATGTGGGACTGCGTAAGGGTATCTTGGTTCTTGGCTGGGCATGGACCTGGAACCCCGAGACTCCAAGGGAGAAATGGCAGGTGTTCAGCCATGTCCCCAGATCCCAGGGTCCTGACACACAGTCTAGTCTCCATGGACCTACATTGTTCAGTCATGTAGACCATTACAGCCCCTCCCAAAGTGCACAGGTAGAGGGTATGACTACAGACCTCAGGCCCTAGAGATTTACATACTAATGAAGGCCAGAGGGTGGAACCAATTAAACATTCTTCCTCAAACCCTCCTCCTTCCTCCCTCCCTATTTAACTCAGGTCTGCCCTGAGTTTCAGAGGGGCTGGGGAGGTACATCCAGATCCATCTACCATCCACCATGAAAATAAACCCTTTTGGAACCAAGGACTCTTGTGTCATTGGGGCCGCGCCATGAGGAATTATGCAGAAGGCCTTTAATGAGCCACTGTAGCCACAACCACTAGAGATAATAACTTCCCACCCGGAGGAACTTTCTGCGTTTCCAGGCACCCTACCCATAGCTTCACCCCTTCCTCCAAACTTTAATAGGAAAAATGTAAATAAAATTTCACCCTAGAGAAATAAGAGAGAATTAAATTGATAGGAAAAATACCCAGATTCTAAAATGCAATCCTATTTGATCAGAATGAGTGACAATTATTTAACAGTAACATCCACTGAAGGGTGGTTTGAGAATCAGTGATGGCAAGACACTGAGCCAAACATACAGACAAACAGCCAAGAGCATAAACTCCAGAGTCAGACCAAATCACTTAAACTCCCTGAGCCCATTCCATTCCTGACAAACTGATGACAGTGATGAGAAGCTATGAGAATTAAAAAGTACTCTATATACAAAGAACTCAACACATGATAGCTCAGAGAAAGTCCTCAAATTTTGTTATTATTTACTAATTTTAAGATCATTCTGGCTGCTCTATGTTGAGCTGTCCATGAAAACAGAAGGTGATTAGGAGGTGGATGGGTGCTCAGTGGATGGGTGCTCAATGGATGGGTGCTCAGTGGATGAGTACTCAGTGGATCAGTTCTCTGTGGATGGGTGCTCAGTGGATGAGTACTCAGTGGATCAGTTCTCAGT
>NW_021621185.1:15675488-15702653 GCF_004785775.1 Grammomys surdaster
GGATGAGTACTCAGTGGATCAGTTCTCAGTGGATGGGTGCTCAGTGGTCCCATGTTTCTCAGCAGCATCTCTGGAGGGATGGGATATGATGAGACTCAAAATTAAAATCTTACTGTTTTAAGCATTTTTAGCACTTAGATTAGAATTGGTCAGGGCACTAGACATATTTTAAAGGACAATATTATTGATGGCAAAAGTAACTTGCTTTGTGTGCAAATGTGTAACTATTGATGCTAAAAGCATTTTACTTTTTTATAACATTAAGGGTCTTTGTTATTGAGATAGCAAGCTCCTAAGAACCTAGAAAAATGCTCTGACATATAACCTACCTGTAAAAATAATAGATAAGTTAGTGATAACTAAATTCTTAGGGAAATATCCATATGTTTTCAGACCATTTTGCTTAAAATAAATATCAAATACTGGCCATTTTTAAGAAAATATGAAAGCAAACCCAATATCTATGTACAATTTGTGTGTGTTAAGTTGGTTTACCTTAACAGCACTTATAGCTGTGTCGAGTGCTGAAACCTCGTGGTCTTTGTGAATGTCCAGCACCTTGTCCATTTCAGAAACCAGGCTTTTGCAGGTATAGCAGTAAGATTCAACCTGGGCCTTTTTCTGTTCCTTTTGTGTCTTAGCAGTCACTGATTCTGTCGCTGACTGGTCTTCTCCCCTTCTGTCCCATTCTTCCTGTGAAGCAGACATTCTCAGTTCCTCCTCACTCATGAGTTCTTGTTCCCTGATGTGCTCAAAAGATTCTGTTTCTTGAGATAACACTTCTTTGGATGAAGATTCTGAACATGGTTCTTCTGGTAAGATACCTTGACTGGCCGTTTCCTGATTCAGAGAGTCAACAAAGTCATACTCATCCTGCACAGGAATATTGTGGAGCCTCTCTTCACATGAAATAGATGGGACCAGCTCCTCTTGCAATACTTCAGGAGAATAAGTGGCACCTGCTGCAAATTCTTCCTCTGGGAAAGACACTTGTACTGGGACATTTAGATTGACCTCTGGGCTTGCATTTCCTGTTTCATTACCCTGACTGCTTGGCTCACTCTCCAGAACATGGTGGGTATCTTCGAATGGAACTGCGTAGCTCATCTTCTGGGTGACTGCTCTGACTTGCTCTGTAATGGGAGCTTTCTGCTGCATTGCTGCCTCATCAAGGGTATCCATGTGGCCTATGGGTTCTCCTTCCCTGTCAACCACCTTGTACTGTTCTTCCAGATTCTTCTCCCAAAAACTAGTTTCAGGCTTTCTCCCGATTTCTCTTTCTGCAACTCTCAGTTGCTGTGAATCCTCTTCACCAACTGGCTTTTCTTCCAGGCCTTGGCCTTGATCTTCTTGAGTTACAGATTTGTCATGAGGAATGTCATCTTTGAGTATGTACTTCTCAAAATACATACCCGTTCCGTCATCGGTGTCAGAATATCTCCTTGGAAATGATGTCTCAGAATCCACACTGTCACCTTCTGAAGCCGTTTCTCCTTCATTTTTCTCCCCAAATGCCTCTTCATACAGATCCTTATAGAAGAAGGAAAGTGCGGGTGGCTCCTCTAGCAGCTCGGGGTTGACAGGCTTGGCGGTGGTGGGAAATATCTGTCTTCTTGACAGAACTCCTTCTTCCACATCAAATAAAGGCATCCCAGGAGACCTGGAGTCCACATCTCTACTGATACCCTTTGGAGCATTTCTATCATCTGGTTTTTGGATAACCAAAGATTTCTGCATTTCTGCATGAGATAAATTGCTACCGTCCTTTTCGGGCCCGTAAAAGCTTTCATCTAACTTGACTAAGTCATATTTGTGGTCTAGGGGCTGTTCAGCTGAACTTTCTGGGAAAGGAGTCAGAGTTTCTGTGGCTTCCTCTGAGGATTCCTCAACAGTTGATTTCTGCTTTTCTGAGCCAGGGGAGAGGTTATAATCAATCAAAGTATATTTTTCAAAATAATCTTCTTCACCAGAAACAGTGGGTTGGGCAGATGTGAAGTCACCCATTTCTAAGTCTGTGGCTATCTCCTCGTCTGTCTTATGAGTTTCCTTTGGCTTGTTTTCCATCAGTGATGTGATTTTCCTATCAGGAACTTCTAACTTGCTCTTCTGTGTTTTACCGGAAGCAGCTGCCTTCCTCTCATCATGAACAGATATGCTTTTAAATGAGGCTTTCTCTTCCAAATACTTTAACTTATCTTGCATTTGTTCACTTTCTTCCTGATCCACTGAAGGGATGAAGGCAGGGGCATGAATATTCAATATCTCACAGCCTTCGGAAATGATGCTAAAGGCACTCTTCTGATCTTCTGAAAGTCCAGCTGGCTTGCTGGTTACTGAAAATTCTTCATCTTTCACAGAGGTGCCTTCAGGCTCCTGGGGTGTACCTCCCATAGGAGACACTCCATCAGCACTGATTGCTGATGCACTAAGCATAAACTGAGTATAGTTGCTTGCTGCTGAAGCTGGTGGCTCATTTCTGTGCACATCCTCCATAGCTCCCATGTGATGCTTTGAAATAAGAACAGACTGTTTCGGCATCTCTTCTGGGTGATCTTTAGATGTCTGGATAGTGTGGACTGTAGGCCTGTCTGACCATGTTTCTTGTTTCTTCGCTGTATGTTTTAGAGACGTTCCTAAAACAAGAGTTTGTGGTTCTATGACTGACAGCTGAGTCGACGGTGCTCTTACATTCTTTGTTTCACCAGTCATGCCCTCTGATGTCCTCTCAGCATCCTTAGATAGGGGGCTGGGCTGCACACTTCCATCTTCAGCAGCCACTGAAGCACCAAGGGACAACTCTGGCATCACAAGCTGCCTCCTTTCCTCTTTGAGATCCACTCTACTCTCATGTGACTTTTCCAACTCCAGATTTCCTCCCTGAGTAAAAGAATCCATTTCCTCTCCATGGGGAGGCTCCACACTGGAAACCTTGGCTTTCTCTCCTAAGGTTTTACCTTCTTCTTGGGGATGTGGATGAGTTTCTGCTGCCTTTCTCTCTCTAATCTTTGGGTATGCCTCTGTGAATATATGTTCTGGTTTTTCAATAACTGGTGGTGATTTAGCTGGTGAAGGTGGTTGGACCTTATCCAAAGAGACAGCTGATGCTTCAGGCACAGGCATGGCTGCAGGGGGAGAGTAGGATAGGTATTCCTGCTTCTCTCCTTCTGAAAATGCCCATTCCTGCACTTCCTTTTCTCTCCTCTCTGAAGCAAGAGTCTCGCTGGGTTTTTCCATGAGCTCTTCACTGGGAGAGATGCGCTGTCCCAGCCTCTCAGCAGCTTTTGATTCTTCCAATTTGAAAGGTCGCGATTCCGGCATCGTTTGCAACTCTCCTACTGCTTTATTTTCCCTGAGTTCCAAGGGAGCCATGATTTCATGCTTCTCTGCCAGCCCCCTCTTCCCTGCCAAGGAAAATGATCTAGTTCCCCAGCCATCCTTCTCCTCCGTTGGGCGTTCCACTTCCTCTTCACGATGTTCCAGAGAAGTGGGTTTTGGCATTTCTTGTCTCAGTCTGTCTTCACCAAGATCAATTAAACTGCCTTTTGATTCCACTGGCAAAATCATTGGTGCTGGCTTCTCTGAGTCCATCCTTGTGAAGGCGGATGGAGCTGATTTTGGCTGTTGTGGCATTCTATCTACTACGTCAGATGACAAGAGCCATGCTTCTTTGTGATCACTGCTTGGCTCTTCCTTAAGAGCAGAAATACTCCACATAGATGGGGGAGAGATCTCTGGCTTCTGACGTCTTTGGCTCTCAGTAATATGAAGAGGAACCATGTTTTGGGCTTCGTCCATACCTACTTTCTCACTCGCAGGGGAATGAGGGTGAATTCCAGGATGTTCGTCACCAACTAAAGTAGCTAAGCTTTCACCCATTCCCTCTGAAAAGCCTGGGAGCTCTTTCTTCCCATAGTTTTCAGAGTTAGATGTAGGCTGCTTTAAAACATCTGCATTTGATAAAAATGTGAGTTTTTCTTTAAGGTTTTGACTTTCACTGGATTTAGCTGAAACACCCTTGGGTTCCTCAGCCAGTTTAACTGTGACCTCAGGTAATGAATGAACCCCTGGTTTCTCAGCTGCATTAACCTCAGCAGGAACTGTACCTTTAGGCTCTACAGCAGTTACTACTTTCTCTACAGAGGGACTTGGCTGTGATTCTGGAGCTTCGTTGTCAGTGACCTTATTATCTGGAGTGCTTGATCCAAACAATAAACTAGACATCCATGACTTGAAAGATGAAATCCCTTTCTTTCCCTTCTCTGCAGGAAGACCTTGCTCAGAGACCAGTGACTTCTCAGATGGCTTTTGTGACACCACTGGGGTCTCTGGAGGTTGAGGTGTGATATTTGCTTTCTCAGCAGGGACAGATTTATTTGGAGTGAGTACTTCCACATCAGAGGCTGTCTTTCTCCTTTCCTCAGCATCATCTCCGGCCTCTGACTGAATCTGTCTGGGTTCTTGAGATGGCTTCTCACCAGACACTGGTGCTATGCTTGCTTCTTGGTTTTTGCCCAGTGTGGTTTTTGCAGCATCAGCCAGGAAATGTGCTGTGCTGGCAGGAACTGGGGTATTTTCTGCCTTTACCTGATCCACTGATGGGCCAGTCTCTGATTTCTGGAGAGTTCTTTCAAGAGGTAGTTTGATTTCCATCTGGACATCTTCTTTGTAAGGCCTGGGAAATTCTGTATTTGTTTTCTCTGATACTGAATTGTCACTTGCTGTGAAAGAACCATCTTGCCTCTCCTCTGTTCCACCTCTATCCACCTTTCCAACAGGAACCACAGTCTTTGTTTCTTCGGAAAGATAGGTCTTAGTGGATAAAGTTTCTACCTTGTCACTAGATACAGGAAGGATAGAAAATTGTTCTTGCAATGGCAAATGGGGTTCTTCCACAGCTTGGAGTAGAACCTGCTTCCTGATTCCAGATGTGTGATCTGTATCCAATGGAGCAGCCCCAACTTTCTCTGGCATCAGATCACTGCTCTCAGATGATGCCAGCTGGCTGGATCCTGGTTTTCTACCTTCATGCTCATTGGCGAAGCCATCTGGCTTTTCCAGCATCCAGGTGTTATCTTTTGGAGAAACGAGAGTCTCCTTCACTGTTGTTCCTGTAACACTGTCAGGCTCAGTTGTCATTAATGGCTTTGGTTGTTCCAAATTCTCTTTCTTCTCTGCTAATTGTTTAATACCCAGATCTGGTTTACCTGTAAAAGAGCTGCTCACATCAGGTACCTTAACAGTGTGACCCTCATGAAGGGTCTTTTTAAGCTCTGTTTGCTCTATGGGGAGGTCAAAAGAAGCAGTCTCTAATGGAGATGTAGCAGGCACAGGAAGCTCCCTGTTTTCTTCGTTTTCTTTTCCTCTGCTCCTATGCTCAGTGAGGCCTTTTTCTAAGATAGAAGGCCCTGGTTCAGTTCCAGTGGGTTTTACTGGTTCTCTACCTAAGGATCCATCTCTGTCTCTACTGTCAATAAGTTCTGATGCAGCAGTTGGCACTTCTGATGACTGTTTGTACTTCTTAGGCTCTGGGGGGATCTTTATGAGTTCCTGCTTTCCTGATGGGAAACTCCCCAGAACTGGAGAAGATATCTCCTCTCCTTGTCTGTTTGACTCATCTCCGAGGGCCAGCAATGTTGGGACTAAATCATCTAACACTACATTTTCAGAATTAGGAGACCTTATTATCTCCTTGGGATTGTCATTTGGCACTGTGAATTTGGGTGTGGGTGACACTTGCAATGGCGGAGGCTCACTATCTTCTCTCTCTACCTCACTACCTGAGTTGATGGGATGTTTAGGTTCAGGCCCTAACACCGCTGAGACAGACACCAAGTTCTTTTTGTGGGGTGAAATGGAGCATTCAGAATGGAGAGCTGGAGAGAGTGAAAAGCCTTGTTTGTCTTCTACCCTGGTTTCCCCGGCCACATCTGAGGGCACTTTGGATACTGGCAACCCAGGTTTAACTTCTTCAGTTTCTACTTCTGACCAAACAGAGAGCTCTGAGGGAGATAATAATCTCAGAGATGAATCTAATTTCCTTTCTTCCTCTTCTTCTGGCCAAGCTGAACCTCCGGATGAAGAGTTGGCAAAGACAGCAGCAGCTCCTTTAATTGATTCCTTCTCTTCCCCTCTGAGAACTGTGTGCTCAGCTATAGACGAGCTGGGCGATGGCAAACCACGTCCTAACTCACTCTTCCCTGCTCCCTTTAAGCCTGGGCGTTCCACAGGGCTGGCGAGAGATGGATCTGTCAGGATTTCATCTCTGCCTAATTCAGTTGAATTTGAGTCAAGCTTAGTTACTGGCACTGTGGTGGCAGAGAGACTGGTCTCTTTCTGCATTTCCTCTGACAAAGCTGGAAGTGCTGGTGGTACAGGTGGGTGCTCGACTTCCCTCTCTGTTCCCAATGAAGCTGCAGGAAGGTCCCTGGATTTGGACTCCTGTTTCACTTCTGTTTTCACTGCAGATAAAACCTTACGTCCAGAAATAGATGTTTCCTCTGGAGGTGAATATGGTTTTGCCACTTCAGGCTCATTCTTTGACAACATTCTCTGTTCTAGTTCAGAAGTCACAGTTGGAGCTAAATTGGGTTTGACATCCGCCTTTGGCTCATCTCCCAAGTCAGACAAAACTGAATATTTCATCCCAGACCCTGGAACATTTGGGGGCTGAGGCTCTGGTGTCTGATCCTGTGATTCGTGTGCTGTTGCCTCTTGAGAATCCGGCACAGTTTCTTCCCTTCCGACTTTGGGCAAAGCCATCTGTTCATCTGCACTTGTTACAGTGAGTGAAGCCTTGGGTTCCTGTTCTGTCTTAAGCACACAGGCTGACTCAGGTGAAACTGAGGACTGAGATGTGGGCAAAATGGATATGGGCAAAAATTCTTCCTTTACCACCGACGAGAGTGAAGATGAAGAAGCTGCTATCATGACTGCTGGTGAACTACTCTTAGCCTCTCTCTTCTCCCCTTCACTGGTTAAAGGTGGTGGTACCGAATCTTCAGCTTCAGGCTCCAAAGATGCTTGAGTTTTCTGCTGCTGTGCCAGGATGAGATATTCAGATACAGAGGTTGAAATTGTTGGAACATCTGGCACAGTTTCTGCTTGGCCTGTCCAATCTGTTGAAGGTGTCAGGCTCAGATCTTCAAACACAGGCATAAAAGGGAAAGACTCCTCTTTCCGTTCCTGTGATGGATCAGCATGCTCGGGCACAGGCGTGACCACTGAGGACCCCGTCTCTTCTTCATCTGCCTCTGAGACATAGGGATAGTCTGAAGCAGGCCTGGTAGACAGCAATTCATCTGGCTCGACTACGTTTCCCTCTGTGTCTGCGATTCTGTATGGTGGGATTGAAACCTGTGATGCTGAATCTGGAGAAAAGAGTTCAGCCTCTTCGGTGTCCTCATCAGACAGAACAGTGTGCTCAGAGGGCGACGTCAAGCACAGTGGAGAATCACGCCCCAGCTCTCTTTTCTCTAGTTCCTGAGTTGGATAGGGTGAGAATGAGAATTCTGACGCAAACGCAGAATCAGGGGAAAGGGGCCCAATGTTGTCTTCTTCCTGCCCTTGCTCTGATAGACCTGCGGGTGAGGAGGCACCCTTCAAAAGCAGAGGAGATGTGGGGACAAGCTCTGGTGTGGAAGAGAATGAGCGCTGCTGGTCCTCTCTGCTCCCTTCTTTTGACAGGACCACATGTTCCGATGAGGTGGCCCAGGGAGGTGGGGCCTGACTTTCAGAAAGCAGCTCAGTGGTTTGTGGGAGGAGAGCACGGTCATCTGCAGAGACCTCACTGGATGAAGATACCCCAAAGGCTTCCTTTTCTTCTCCTAACAAGGTTGCAGGCTCAGAAAGAACTTTTGGTTCAAACTGGGACATGTCATCTATTGTCTTTGGGGGGGATTCCTGTGTTGCATTCTGTGGAACTGAGGGTTTAAATGCCAGTTTTGAATCTGATGTGAAACTTCCACTTTCCAGACCCTCATCTTCCGATAGAGCTGCTTGTCTCAGTGTGGCAGCCAGGGATGGTGGCAAATGGCATTCAGGAGCCTTCTCACTTAGTGATAGTGAGTGAGGGTATTTAGAAGCAGCATCCACAGCTGGGGAAAGTATCCCAATGTCTTCTTTCTCATCTTCTGCCTGAATAATGGGCTCAGAAACATGTTGGGACTTTAATGGGAGCTTGTGGCCACCTGTTCGCACCAGCAACTCTTGCACATGCTCTGGACCAGAATACTCAGCCACAGATACGGAATCTGGTGAGTGGCGCGTACTCTCTGGGGCCTCATCTCCAGACAGGACCAGATCATCTGGTGAAACTGTTGAAAAGAGTGGGAACTGGGTGGCAGGTGTCTTCTCTGTGGTGGATGGAGAGAGAGAGTGCTCAGATACAGAGGTCACAGCTGGGGAATAAGACTCACGTTCCTCGTCATCCTCTGAAAAGACTGCAGGTTCAGAGCTAGATTTCACTTCAGATACAGAGACTGCCTCTACTTCTAGCGTCTCTGGTTTACGGTTCAAATCCTGTAGGACTGAATATTCAGATACAAAAGCAGAATCAGGAGAAACAGACTCGATTTCCTCTGTTTCTTCCTCAGACAAAGTGATATGTTCAGGTGTGAATGTCATCTGTGATGGTAGAATGGACTCTTTTCTGTGCTCCACTTCAGGGGACAAAGGCGATGGGGAAGCCTTCTCAGAAACTAAAGGACTTTCAGGGAAATCAAGTTCTATGATTTCTTCTTCTAGACTAGAATCTTCGGGTTCAGTGGTATCCATGATTGGTGTAGAAGTTTCCACTCCCCTCTCTAGTTCTTGTGATGCAAGGGAGAGAGGTGGCTCAAGTTCATGCTCCTCTCTGTGGACTGTGAGCCCAGGCGCATGTTCCTCCTGTCTGTGGACTACGGGCTCAGGCGCATGCTCCTCCTCTCTATGGACTATGGGCTCAGGCGCATGCTCCTCCTCTCTATGGACTATGGGCTCAGGCGCATGCTCCTCCTCTCTATGGACTACGGGCTCAGGCGCATGCTCCTCCTCTCTATGGACTATGGGCTCAGGCGCATGCTCCTCCTCTCTGTGGACTGTGAGCCCAGGCGCATGTTCCTCCTCTCTGTGGACTACGGGCTCAGGCGCATGCTCCTCCTCTCTATGGACTATGGGCTCAGGCGCATGCTCCTCCTCTCTATGGACTATGGGCTCAGGCGCATGCTCCTCTTCTCTGGGGGCTATGGGCTCAGATGAGGTCACATATTCAGACACTTGTTCTATTTCTTCTGTTGAAATCGGCTCTAGCCCTTCCATGTCTGGTTCAAACCTTTCTTGGATGGCTGGTGCTGGTCTTGGTGGTCCTGTCTCCAAAGACTCCTTTTCTGCCTCCCATGACATGGAATTGTTGACAGAAACCGTGCCTTCCTGTCTCCCATCATCAACTGAGCCTGACAAGACTGTAGCATCATCCTCTGAACTTTTCATTTCTTGTGAGTTCTGTTCTAGTTCTTTCTTTGCTCTTTCAGGGACCATGGTTGCTGGAGTGCTGGGTGGTTCTGTTCTGTGGGTCTTTGATTCATCAGCTGACTGTTGTGGCACCATCTGTGGAGGTCTGGGATGTTCTTCTTGATCTGCTGTATCATTTCTGGAATAAGAGGGAAATGTGTGTTCTGATGAAGATGTAGCATTTAAGCGGGAATCGACATACGTTTTCTTTTGCTCTTCGTGACTAAACAATGAGGTCATGGACCCTTTGGAGAGGGCACCTCTCCACGGTGGAGCAGGCTCTCTTGCCGTGTCTTCTCCTGGGCTCTGGGCTAATTTCCTTTGGGAAACTATGTTAGAACCACTAGTGCTCAAATCCGGCTCTAGACTAATGGATGAATCTTTCCCTCTCCTGTAATGTATTTCCTTAATTACATAACCTTTTGGCAATGTCCCATAAAATTGTAGAGGAATTAACTCTTCTTTAACTGAATTGAACATCTTTATTTTGTACTGTACCGTTCCTATGTAGACTGGCTTTAATACTAATGGTTTGTGCTCTTTGTAGATAGCCCCAGTGATGGGAGGCGTATTTGATGCAGTCTTCTTCCTTCTTGATTTATCATAAGTACCAATAGATGACTTTTCTTTCTCAGTATTGAGCACAGGGCTTTCTGAAATTAAAGGACCACCTTCTTGGTTTGTCAGAACATCTTGCGATTCCAGAGAATTTCTCTTTTTGCTGCCTTTCCGACGCAATGATGGTGAACCACGCTTGGACTTCTGAGTTCTTTTCCGTGTCCTTTTAACTTCATCCATAATAAAGGAAACACTTCCTGGAGGAGAAGTCAGAGCTGACCCTTCCAAACTACATATTCCCGAAGTCTGACTTTCTCCTGAGGCCCAAGGAGTGGAAGATCTGCTTGAGTTGGTTTCCCAGGTTATCCCACTGTCTTCCCGTTGAACTGCAACCATGGAAAAGGATGGGTCAGAGACGATACACTCCTGCTTGGTCTTGCCCTCTTCATCCTCATCTGATAACCTATGGTGAGTAATATCAATAATTATATATTATAGTAATAAAATTCATATTAATTATTAAAATAAGTAAATGTAAAATATAGAAGTCAATACTCCCATCTCCTCAAATACGGAGTGAATATAAAATGAAGTTAAAGAAGTTAAAGTCTGGATATCAATGCAGTAGGATATCCCAGGCCAGAATGCCTCAGTAGCCAGCCTTAAGCCAGAAGGAAAATGAAGTTCATTTTTACACCTTCCCTATTCTGGGTTGCCCACCTGGTCCTCCCATGTTCCCAGTCTCTAAGGCTCCCTTCTCTCACCAGGACCCACATGTGACCCTGGCATCTGTGCTCTTTATTCTCACAGGTGCCCCAAACCTAGCTGTGGACCACCCACTCCGTCTGCTTCCTAACTGGCCAGGAGTCTGACTCTTGCCTCTTTTATTGGCCTGGTCTCAGCCCCTCCTATTTTCCTTCCAACTGGCTTTCGCAAGCATCCCATTAGCATTCCTCACAGAGACAAATCTCAATAAATGTTTCATACTTACAAAACAGGAAGATCCTTGGCTCCGAATTCCTATCTGATTTTATTTCCAAGCACCTGCCTCCCTGTACTCCTACAGGATTCACTTCTATTATAACTACAACTGAGTAGCACAGGAAGGATTAGTAATACATAGACAGGATGCTAAGAAACCATTCCCGGTATATAGTTGGTGCTCAATAAATGCTATTTGCCATTGGGTTTCCATGTCATCTTTGAACTTGATATTAGACTCATTTTCATTGTACATACATTTGGGAGTGTCATGTGTTTGGCCTGCCTTACATGTCCTCTGAGACAGTGGGCTCAGGCTTGGGTTCTATGGCACTCACTCTTCTTTGGTTTTTCCCTTTTCTTCCCCTTTGCTTTTGCTGCTCCTTCCTTTGATATGCTTCTCCTCCACCACACCCCACCTCTTGTGCCTATCCAAATCCTATCTACCCATCAGGGCTTATATTTAAGATTCTGCTGTGACTCCTCCTGACTGATTTACACAGCCATGATGTATATTGGCCATTGCTTCATAAACACTAAGCTGGAAATTAAGACCCCAGGAGTCTTCCTCCTAGGAATATAACTATAATTTGAGGTAATTTTAAAGATGTCGATTGGACTATTGTATTCTTCTGCAGCAAAAGAAACAAAACTATACAGCTATTAAGTGTAAATATTAAAACAAAGTACTTTTTTTAAAGAAAGAAAGACATAAAATTCAGAGCCCTCATTAGCTTTTCAAAAATCATTAGTCTCTGCTTCAAAGACTGGTTGCAAACTCTGGAGTACTTTAGAAACACCTGTAGGAGCCTTAAGAAAATACTGTCACCACCCACACCTCTTCACCACCACTCCCTCTGGTATTACTGTTGGGACAGACTCTGAACCTTGCAATATTTTTGGTTTTAAAGCTCTAGGGAGCTTCAATGTGCACACAGAGTTGTGAAGCCCTTGCCTGAACAAGCCTACCTCTGAAACTTACACAGCATGCTTACAGAGGCTTGCTTGCTCTGACCCCTTCCTGGTGCCCTGAACTTAGAGCCAGGATTTCAGTGCTTGCAGCTATGCTCGACTACCTTTGCTAAACATCAGCATCCCTGGAAGTCTATTGCAGGGGGTGCAGATGTGCCCAGCCTTTATCTCCCCAGTGGCCAGCACAGTGAGGCATCGGCCTCTTCCTCTGCTACAGTCTGTATAAAGTAACAGAAAGTTCTGCAGATGACCTGGGTGAAAGGAACTGGAGAGAAGCGGGAAGAATTCACTTCTCCATTTTCCTAGCAGTTTGTTTCGCCTCTACTTGTTTTGGTATTAAGCCACTAAACTTAATTAGGAATCAATTTTGGTTATAGACTGATTCCTTTTTTTCAGACTCTTTTACATATCTAATTAAGGCTATTCCTCAAAATGTTCAACTCAGGCTGCTCCTTCTCTTTCACGTCATTCAACATAAATAGGGTGGAAGTAAAAAATGAAAGTTATACCACAAACAGGAGAGTCAGTGTTGGGAAGGCCTGTGAGCGCAGTAGCATTGTAAAAGCAATTAGAAATTCAATTTAGAGTTCGTTATTGATTGTAAATTCCGTGTACTCAAGCAGAGACAGTTTCATTACTAGCTAGAATGAGTTCAGGAGTGCTGAACAGAGCACCCAGAAGGTCGTAACAATGAAACTGAGGCCTGCTGAGGTAGAGTTGCCTAGTCAATCACTTGTGTATTCGTTTACTATTATTTCTGCACATAATGAACTTTTGTTAAATTTAGATAGAAAAAAATGTAAATATAAAGACACAGGGCCTTTCCTTCCCTAATTGTAGAGCTCAAACCCAGGACACTGTGCATGCAGGACAAGGAAGCTACCACGGACCTCCATCTCAAGCGTAAGATGTTCCTCAAGAAGTTCAAATCTAATATAGCAGGTTAAATACTATTAGGGGAGAGGGAAAGGTCCACTGAGGACAGAGGGGAAAGTTTCATAGAAGAAAGGTGCTTTTGTAGGTTTACAGAAGAGAAAGGTGTTTGGGGATGGATGACAAGAGGATCTATGAATATGAAGGAGTTTATTCCAGGAAAGGGCTGCGGAAGATGGAGACTGAACATAGGAGGAACAAGCAGACTGACTCACTGAGACACTACATTCAGATACCAGCATCGTCTTCTTCATCGTTCCATTGCTGACACCGTGACCAAGGCAACTGTTATGAACATAACTCTTAGTTGGGGCTGGCTTACAGTTTCAAAGATTCAGTCCATTATCATCATGGTGGGAAGCAGGCAGACAGGGTGCTGGAGAAATAGATGAGAGTTCTACTTCCAGATCCACAGGCAGCAGGAAGAGAGCTTTTCAAATAGTGCCACTCCCTGGTGACCGAGCTTTCAGATCTGTAAGCCTGTCGGGTCTACTCTCATTCAAACAACCATAAACAGCAATGGAAAATGGCTGTCTTAGCATGTGTTTAGCCGTAACCCAAAAATTCATGTTACACTTTATCTAAAGAAAACATGAACTTTGTTAATGAAAAGTTAATGACTTTTCATAACTTTGTTAATGAGAAGTTGTCCCCAGAGAGCTCAGGAAAATTCCTAGGGTTGTTTCTCATTGTGTAGGACACGCCTTTGCTTTCAGGTGCCATCTGCTTTGTCTAATTTAAGATGCTGGCTATTGAGGTGATCTCTTCCTCTCCCACTGCATTTTCAACAAGCAACTGTCTGATCATCTCTTAGCTTCTTATTAGGTAATGGTGTGAGATGAACACCCTTCACAATCAGACAAGTGTAAGTCATGTCAAGAAAACAATAGACCCACAATACCAGTGGCGAGCCCTGAAGGCTCCTTTCAGGGACTGCCTTTCTCTGATTAAGGGGGGTTTTTACTGTGTTAGCTAAGATCCATTCTATAAACATTATGAATCAGTGTCAACTTCGTTAAAATAGTTTTTATATTTGACTCTGACACCATCATGTTTTCTCTTTTAGGTTGTTCATATGAATTACAGTGACTAATATACAAAAATCAACTATGCTTGGCACCATTAGGAGGTGTGGCCTTGTGAGAATTGGTATAGCCTTGTTGGTGGAAGAGTGTCACTGTGGGGGTGGGCTTTGAGGGTTCCTGGTGCGAAACCTCCACCCATTGTGGAAGGGACCCTCCTCCTAGCTGCCTGCAGAGTAGAGTCTCCTTTTGGCTGCCTTCAGATCAAGATGTAGAACTCTCAGCTCCTTCTCCAGCACCGTGCCTGCCTGGATACTGCTATGCTTCCCATCATGATGATAGTGGACTGAACCTCTGAAACTGTAATCCAGCCCCAATTAAATGTTTTTTTCATTATAAAAGTTGCCTTGGTCACAGTGTTTCTTCACAGCAATAAAACCCTAACCAAGACACCAACCTTGAACTTCTGAATTGCACTCAATATGGGTATAGTGGTATGCATTTTGTATAACGCTGGACTTGGTTCTACTACTTGTTTAGGAATATTGCTTCTTTTTTCGTGAATAATACTGAACCACAATATACTTGATTATAGTGTATTTTCCATTTTCATATCAAAACCATGCTGCTTCTTAAAGCATAGTTAGGAGTTATTCCCTCCTGTATTGTTCTCTGGAGAACTTTGTTGCATTATTTCTTCCTTAAATATTTGATAGAATTTCTTGAAGTCTTAAGATCTGGAGTTTTCTTCATGATGAGGTGTTCATTCAATTATTCATTTGTTTTGCTTTTCAGAAACAGTCCTTCTGTATAACTCAAATGGGCTTCCAACTTGTTACCCTCCTGCCTTAGCCTGGGATAACCACTTGTACATTATGCCTAGCTCATAGTAAAGTGCTTACTCAGTAACTTATTCAGCAGATAAATGAATATTCAGACCTCTGGGTGTGTGTTTTACTGAAAATGTATCTACTTTAGCTAACGTCAAGATTTGGGGGTATTGGAATTGTTCATTTCTCTCAATACCTTTTAAGTAGTTATAAGGCCTAAATTTTCATCCATTTTTTTTTTCATTCTTAGCATTTATCTTATGAGAGTTCTTCATCATAAATATATAAGCCAAATGTTAATGGAAGAACAAAGTAGAGATTATATCCTATATCTCAAATGTTAGAGCAAGTGGACAAAAATGTCACTCTGGATAAAAACAAACTAATAACACTACTAATCAGATGGGTTTAGTGGACATACATTATGCATTGCTGAAGAAACTACTTCATTAATATTTTCAAATTAATTATGGATTTTTTGATGGGTTTTTTGTTTTTTGTTTTTTGTTTTTGTTTTTTGTTTTGGTTTGGTTTGGTTTGGTTTTGGTTTTTTGAGACAAGGTTTCTCTGTGTAGTCCTGGCTGTCCTGGAACTCACTCTGTAGACCAGGCTGCCCTTGAACTCAGAAATCCACCTGCCTCTGCCTCCCAAGTGCTGGGATTAAAGGTGTGCACCACCACTGCCCGACTTGTTGATGTTTTCTAAATTATGACTGCCATCTCTTTTTTCTTCAAGTGTCCAGAATTTTAATTAGGAGTATTTTTCTAACATTTTAAGATAAATTCTTATATCATGAATTTCTGAACCTTCTCATTTTCTAACATGTAAAGTCAAGGTTGCATACATCACTTTAAGTATAGCTTCAGATATTTCATGCAGAAGTTTTATGCAGCATTTGATTATTAATCATAAAATGTTCTAAAATATTCTTTGTGATTTTTTTATTTGGTTCATATATTCTATAAAAATCTGTTTCTCAATTTCAGAATATACAATTTCAGAATGACAATTTCCTTGTCATCTTTTCATTACTACCTTCTAGTTTGCATTATGGTTGAAAGATTCCTTTTTGTATTATTGTATACTTCTGTGTTAACACTTACTTTATTCTATATGGTCATATTAAAGTGTCTTTGTGTTCATGAAAAGAGCTTATGTTTTCCAGCTTTTCAGCAGTGCATTTCATGTCAATTAAATCTGTCTGGCTAGTTGTGTTACCAAGTTGGTTTTGCCCTTAGTGATATGTTTGTCTGCTTGTTCTAACACAAGAGATGCCAGTGTTCTCCACTATGATTGCATGGATTGTTTTCAAGGTTTGTTAGTCTGTTTTTTAGCTTATGTGTTCTGAAACTGTATTGATAGATTAAAATTAGTTTAGAACACTCATATCATCCTAGAAATGTAACTTTAATCTTAATAAAATGTCCCATTTATGTGGATATATTGATTTATTTCCTAATCTATCAAAATATTGATAGTAATAAAACTTGCTTTGATTATTAATGTCTATTTCAGATATATTTTGGTTGTTTACATGCTTTGCATTTTAAAGATTTTTAATTGTCCTACATACTTATTGTGGTGATTTGAGTGATAATGGCCCTCAGAGGTTCATGTGTTTGAATACTTTGAATATTTAGTCCCCAGCTGGTAGAACTGTTTGAGAAGGATCAGGGGATGTGGCTTTGTTGGAGGAGGCGTGTCACTGGGGGCGGGCCTTACAGTTTCATAAGCCCACTCCATTCTCAGTGTGCTCTCTGTTTGTTGCTTCTATTTCAGGATGTGAGCTCTCAGCACTGCTCCAGTGCCATGCCTCCCTGCCTGCTGCCATGCCCCCTGACAAGATAGTCCTAGACTCACCCTCTGGAACTATGAGCTCCAAATAAAGTCTTCTGTGAGTTGCCTTGGTCAAGATGCTTTATCACAATAATAGAAAAAAACTAAGACACTTATGTTTTAGATGTGCCTCTTACAAGAAATATATAGTTTAAAAATCCATTCTGATAATTCAAATGAAACACTGATCCATTTAAAGACATTTGAGGCTAAATTTTGCTGTCTTACTGTTTACTATTTGTACTACCTATTCTATGATCTTTTTTCTCTCCTGCCTTATTTTATATTGAATATTTTTATTATTAAATTTTCCCTGCTTTTATAATAGTCTGTAAGTTGTAGTCTATTTTAATATTCTTATACTGCTGACCCCTTCAACATGCATCCTTGACTCATTAATTTCTAACATTAATTGCTACTTTCACTTTTATCTTAAACAATAGGAGTAGCATGAATCACTTTAATTTCAACTTACAGGCCACTGTAATTATATATTTTCAGCCTATACATTTTTAAGTTTCACAAGACATAATTACTTTTGCTTTTTAAAACTGTCAATATTTACTTAACTTCACCTACACACTAAACCTTTGCTCATGCTTCCTTTGTTCCTGCATTTCCAATACTCTATCTGGAATCATCTCTGCCCTCCCTGAAGAATGCCTCTTGATATTTCGTCTGTTGTGAATTTCCTGGTGACAAATTCTTAACTACTTTTTCATGAAAGGTATTTTAATACTCTTCCTCTTGAAATTTTCTAGATTATTAGGTATTTTATTTCAGCACTTTAAACCATGATTCCATTATCTTCTGTCTTCCATGGTTTCTGTGGCTAAACTAGCTGTCAGTCTCATTGCTACCTTTCTTGTAAGCAATGCAAACTTTCCCCCCAGCCAACTGTCTTTCATTCTCAGAAGTTATATTCATATGCTCAGAATGGATATGGTTCCTCAGATCTGTACAATAATGCCTTTCATCATTGCTGAGACAGCCACAGCCTTCTTCTCTTTTCAAATGCTGCGTTTGCTACAGTCTTTCTCTTCTCTACTCATATTCCAGGTTTCCATACATTGTATCATCATTCTCACTATATCCTCCATGTACTCACGGTGTCTTCACCCAGGATGCTGATTCCGTACTTGGTCATGTCTGAACTACTTACTAAAATCATCAAACATATTTTGCACTGTTATACTTTTCAGCTCTGGAGCTTCTTTGTTTCTAATCTCTGACAATGTTCTGTCTTATCGTTTCTTTCTGTTCACTTGACTCCATAAATAACTTAAAAATTACATAAGCCCCATTGTACTCCAGAAAGCCCTCCCTTCCTGTAGCACTCTAGCTGTAGCCTGAATCAGTATGGCTTTTTGAAGAAGGAGAGCTTTAGGGACTGAGTGTGCTCTACTGTTCTACTCCCAAGTTTTCCCTAATGAACTAGTTTGTTTTTTCTCTATGTGGTCACTCCCCATAGGAGAACAGTATGTCAGTCTCTGAACGGGGTTGTCTGTTTGCTGCCGTTATTTTTTCACTTTTTATTGACAGTTTTATAGGTCATATATTTTAGTCATTTTCACCTCTGTTACCTGCCCTTAGCCCCTTCCCCCTCCTACTGGTAGTCTTCTCAGTGAGTCCCCTCCCACTTCCATGTCTCCTTTTTGTCTGTGGATTTACCTGCCCAAGCATGGGTGGAGCTCGTGTTACTCAGTGGAGCAAGGGCAGTGAACGTGTGAATTCACTACTGAGGAAAATAACATCTCTCCCACAACTAGCATTAATTGTCCATAGTCTCTTTGGGAGGGGTGGGGTCACATGGACCCTTCCCTCAACCATGATAAAATATTGATGGGCCCAGTCTTGTTCAAGTCTTGTGGAGATCACCACATCTTCAGTGAGTTTGTGAGTGCAAGGCTAGGTCATGTCCAGAGATGTCTCTTATGTCATCTCTCTCTCCATCCTCAGCTCTTACGTTTTGTCTGCCCCCTCTTCCACAATGTTGTCTGAGCTTCCTGTGTGTATTATAGCTGTCTCAGCTGGGACAGAGAACGCCACCTGTCACTTACCCTAGGCACCTTGCCCAGTTGTAGGTTTCTATATGAACCACCTCCAGCTACCAGAAGCTTCTCTGATGGAATCTTATCTCAGCATTAGTCTATGGGTATAAATATGAGTATTTAGAAGGCAGATTAAATGTACTCCTGTTTAGCAGCCTGATAGCTATAGGCTCATCTCTAGGGTCTATGACCTCCCAAACCAAAGGCTTTTGACCATGCTTACAGAACCAAGCACGAGTTCCCTCCACGAAGCAGGCCCCAAATCCTATTAGAAAGCAGTTGGTTAGATCCATAACAATCATTTGACTCTTGCACTGGAAAACACATCTTTCTTGACAATTCAAGGCACACAGCTAAGTAAAACTGTTAATGGCTTTTCTCCTTTAGTACTCTACATAGAAACTTCTAGGACCATGTAGCCTAGTTGTTATGGAAGACGCTTTCAACTCAGCTCCAGCTTGATCTATCACCAGTAACCAAAGTGTGGGATAGTTTTAGCAATGGAGGTATGACCATCAAGATCTAGTGGTCAACCGAGAGCAATGGCAGTACCCTTTATTGCATCTTTTGAGGGAGAGGGAGAGGCTCTCTTACTCAACAATCCATAGGAAAATATCCCACACTTGATGCAGGGATTTTATTTAATAATCCAAGGCTTCTGGGAAGAGCATTATCCATTCTTAGGGGGGGCATATCCATTCAAATTCCTTTTTATTGTATTTTTAATAAGATTATGAAACAGTAGGTTTCTCTATAGCTTCTTCATATACCCTGAGTTTTGGTTGCCCTCTTCTTCCTTGTCCCCCCAGTTCCCTCCCTGTCTTGACTTTTCTAACTCAGTATTTCTCTTTCATCTTCATGGCCGATGTGTGCTACCACCAGCAACCCCTCCCTCTAAGGGCCCTTCTGTCATTTGAGATTTTATGCTGGGTATATTCTTGTATCTCACTGTTGTAATGACATTTTGGTTTTTTAAGTGATAATAACTTAAATCAGATGAATTTCACTAAAGGTGTGGAAAAAATAAACCATTTAATACATTCCAAAATTATCATGTCTGGTATATAAAGACCACAAACCTGTTCAGGCTTTGATTGCTCTTCCTGGTATACCTTCTATCTCTTTCCTCATTTCACTGTAGCTCAGTGAAACCAGTACTTTATTTAAAATGAAGTTAGGAATCATGAGGACTAGGGAGATGAGTGAGTGGGTAAGAGAAAGAAGACCTTAGTTTATATCTCCAGAACCAACATAAAAGCTGGTGTAGTCATGAATAGCAGTACAGTACCAGAGAGACAAAAAGATTGATGGGACCTGCTGGCCAGTCAGGCTAGCCACAAAGCCGAGAGCTCGCTGCGACACTCTGCCTTGTCAGAATAAGGCGGAAAATGGCATAGGAGGAAGCGTGGCATCCTGTTCTGTTCTCCACATGCACACACATGAGTACATGCACCTGCACACAATGTGTACACACACATATAGCATTCAAACACAGGAAAGAAAACAAAGAATTGTGAGTGGAAAGAGCCTTATGGTCTTGTAATATTTCTTAGTTCAAGGGCCAGAGAGATGGCTGAGCAGTTAAGAACACTGGATGCTCTTCTAGAGGACCCAGGTTCAATTTCCAGCACCCATATGGTCACTCACAACTGTCCACAACTCTGGTTCTAGTATCTGAAATTCTCTTCTGGCTTCAGTGAGCATTCAGTATGAACATGGTGTATATACATACGTGCAAGAAAACTGCGTTCATATACATAAAAATAATGTTTATTTTCTAACAGAGGAAACAAGAGAGAGGGAATACTTATATCCATAGTAAGTCTTAAAGAGGGAAGTGTATCAAAGTACAGATGCCAACATAATGCTGTTTCCTTCCCGGGTGATCTGTATTTTGTTTGAAATTTGTCCTCTCCACTCATTCCCTAAAGTGCCGTAGTTGGACACAACTGAAACAGGACCTCAAATGACTTCCATCGAGCTAAGATGTGTAACCACTATGCTTTGTTCATATTGGCATCCAGACTTATCGTCTAGAAACATGTAATTCCTTTCTCTGATAAGCAGTTAGGATTGCATTAAAGTTCTATGTTGGAATATAATTATGAACAATACATTGTGTTTTCATGATGCCTCTTTCACTTGTAAGTAGCCACCATGTGCCAACAGGACTACATCAAGTAAAGGAGGGCATTGGGCCATTTTTTCCCAACTATGTCTTTTAAATACATTATGTATATATTTTAATAGCATAATAATGGGAAATTCACATATGGTCCTTATGCTACAAACTTTGAAAATTATATGTTGAAGCATAAAATGCCAATCACGCCTGCAACATTATAATAAAAATTGTTAGCATTTTATGCATCTCTTTTTAAAAATTGAAAATTCTTAAAACAATCAGTGATTCTTTTATAGTTCCCATTTTATCAAAAATTTGACATCTTCCCATGTGTGGTGGAACAGTTCTCTAATCCCAATACTGACTAGGGAGGCAGAGGCAGGAAGATCTCTGTGTGTTTGAGGCCATCCTGATCTACACAGTGAGTTCCAGGACAGCCAGGGCTATGTAGAGAGAGACCCTATCTCAAAACAACAATAGTAAGATAGAACTTAATATCTGTATTGTTAGGAGAAATAGTAACATTCCTAAACAAAAGAAATATAAATTTTTAAGTTTAAAATTAGTTTATTAGCCCATCAAGGAGATAAGAAACTATGAAAGAGTGAACACAAAAAAGACACAAGAAAAACTTATGAATGAGTGAGTGAAGAAATTATGCCATAATAAAAAGCTCTTACAGATGTCCCAAAGGCCACACAAGCTCATTGTGAGTGCAAAGAATAAATATCTTATTTTCTTGGTAACCAGGTATTTCTGAAGCCTGTGAACCAGGGCCTTCTGCCACTTGACACCTAGTCACTGTGCCCTTCACAACCTGCTCACGTGGAGTCTTACCCCTCACTCCTCTGCTTGCACCCTTCTCTTCACTTGCAATGACTCACCTGCATACAGATTACTGTGTCTTTCTTTGGAGACCAGCTCCTTTGTCAGCTTCTAAGTTCTGGATGTTATTGTCTCAGGTGACGTTTGTCATCCGCATCCAAGCCCTGAGCTTCTCTCCAGCACTGCAAACTTGCTGGGAGTAGACAGCACATCATTTAACAATTATCTATAGTTATTTATTTATTTATTTATTTATTTAATGTGTGTGTGTGTTGTAGCGTACACATAGAAGTCAGATGACAACTTGCAAGTGTAGGCTCTAGGGACTTAACTCAGGTCGCCATGTTTGGTTTCAAGCATCTATTGAATCATCCCATTGGCCCCCAGCAATATTTCTTCAATATTTTTTTATAAACCTTTCTAAATATTCAACTTTCTTTTCAGAGGAACAAATGTCTTTTACTCTGGGCCCACATTTCACCAGCCTAAATAAAATTTAATTAATTATATTCTAACAACACAAATATAACCAGTATAAGAAAGGTTCAGGGACAAACTGAAATGACCCTACCTAAAACAGCTTAGGGGCTGGAGAGGTGGCTCGGAGGTTAAGATGCAAAGGACCTGAGTTTGGATTCCAAGCACTCACATCGATAGGTAGGTAACCACTCTAACTCCACTTCCAGGGGGATCTGACACCATCTTCTGATCTCTGCACATAGTGTACTCACATGTGCTTTTACAAGATAAAAACTAGAAATGCATTTTTAAAACAAATACAACTTGAAATAACTGATGTTGCTAAAGAGCAGTCTGCTTGGTGGAGTGATTGGCTTGCTGTGAGCATCTGTCTTTTCTGGAGAAAAAATGGAAATCTCTGGGGACTCCCATTGGTCTGGTTACAGTGGCTTAGAAGGGCTTCTTTTTTTACTGCTAGTTTGTATTCATTGGCGTTGACCCCTCTTCAGTCTCTGCTCCATGTGTAAATTTATGACTTCAGCAGCCCACAGTGGCTTCCAGCTGACTTCAGACAGGCGGAGAGCCAATCATTCAACAAGTCTTTATTAAATCAAATTATGTACTACTACAATTTTAAGCATTGTTTGATAGCAGGATTGCTGTTCAATGCAAAATTTCTAAAAGATCTGAGATTTCATTTAGAATTAACCAATTTTGACTGAGCTTCAGATTTGTAGAGGAAATATAAATCAGCTTTGTCACGGTTCCATCTTCTGAAACTTGGGATGTGTCTGGATGAAGTTACTAGAGGTGGCTCCATAGGAAAGCAAACTGGGCATTTGCCTAAGCCTTCATCCATACAAGAATGCCACTAGACAGAATAAGATCCTAGCTGAGCTCGAAAACAGTTTCCTGCTCCTACTGTACAATAGTATAGGAATAAAATGTGTGATATAAAGATTTACATATTCTTAGTGCTTTGAAAGGAGCATTTTATCTGTAAAATATCTTAAAATACATGGTAGCAAGTTACTTAAAATAACCAGCCTGGACACTGATTTCTTACTCCTTTTCATGTAAAAAGACATTTGTTAGCATGACTTGCCTACCTTCTCACTCTTCCCTAGTTTACTGCATTTCTTGTGCTATAGCTTAGACGAGAAAGGCCTGCAGTTCTCTGTGACTGGATGCATACCTCCATCTCATTCGAAAACTGGGTTTTGGAAAGCACATTATCTTCCTAGATGCCCATGCCATTGTATCTGATATCAGCCTTGTCAATTAATAAAGGGGACATACGTATCTTTATCTATCAATCCTTAGATTTATCTAGCAATTGTTTGAGAACTTAGAGAGAGTCCTGTGTTGTATTTCTTCTTGCCAAGTCCCAGTGCAAATAACAGCAGCTGGTAGGACCTTAAGGATACTCCCTGGTAGGTAGAGCAGCAATGATACATAATCCAGATGCTTGTGAGTGTGCACCACAAACTGATGTGTTAAGGTGACCAAGAGAAACCCACCAATCAGATATCAGCAGTACCCTGCTCATCTGCATGCGTCCTCCAGACACCCACACAACCGCATCATGCACAAACTTTAAAAACCAGAATTGTGGTGGCTGTCATAATTCTTCAGAAGCAACACAGAGCAATTTTAAACATGTATTATCTGTGATCAGTGATGAATAATGTATATACCGAAAAAATAGCTGTTAGGTCAGAAAGACTAGGTTTGGCAACTTGAATTTGACGATGGGGGGGGGGGGGGGGGGGGCAGAGGTTACATTTGGTATTCTTAAAGGAAATACTTTAGGTCATTTTATCCTCAGAACTATATGACCATGTGATAACACAAGCACAGAAACCTTGATTTTACTTCTCTGGGTACTCACCAAGTATTTGCTTTTCAGTGACAATAAATAAATAATATTCATGTATTACTTAGTGGTTTTCAAAATATTTTTACATATAAAATCTCGTTTTATCTATAAATTGACTCTACTGGCTAGCTGTGCACGAACCTGACACAAACTAAAGCCGTCTGAGAGGAAGGAACCTCAACTGAGAAAATGCCTAGGCTAGCAAGCCTAAGGACATTTTTTTAACAGGGATTGATGTGGGAGGGGCCAGCTCTTTGTAGGTGGGAACATTCCTTGACTGGTTGTCTTAGGCACTGTAAGAAAGAAGATTGAGAAAGCTATGAAAAGCAAGCCAGTAAGCAGCACTCTTCCATGGCCTCTCTGCATCAGCCCCTGCCTCTAGGGTCCTACTCTCTTTGAGTTCTGTCCTGACTTCTTTTGGTAATGGACAGCAATATACAAGTACAAGCTAAACCTTTTCTTCTCCAAATTTCTTTTGGTGATGGTGTTTCATCATCGCCATAGAAATCCTAACTAAGATAGTCACCATTCATTTTCTTCAGCAAAATTATAATGTGTGTAGCTTCTGCTATCCCACCTTGACTCCAGGAGCAGACTGTGCTACCAGCCCCCACCCAGAGAATGTTGGATCAATGGATGGAAAACACGAACACACAGAGTTGTTCAATTTCAACTTGTCTTATTGACACAATTGTTGGGCGCTACTTATCTCCCGCCTGGAGAAGTGTGTCCTTATCAATACTAGACTCAGGTCTAGTCCGTGAGGGGATAGCAGGAAATGAAGGGCCAGCTCTCCTGTTGCTTAACTTTAAGAAAATAAGTGCTAAGGATACAATTCAATGTGGTGCATGGGAAAGGAGAAAGTAGCTATGAGTTAGAGCATTTTCCTACGTATGAGAACAAGGAAGACTTCTCAACTAAAGAGATATCTGAACCAGAGCCACAAAAGAACAGAGGGATTAAACATGAAGAACAGAGAAAAGACAACCAAGATGCAGAAATGGGACCAGACTCACCATAGGAAATAAAGGGCAGAGTTCGGAGTTAGTTGGAGCAGAACAAGAAACGTAAGATGAGGCAGAGTTATGGATGGGATCCAACCCAGCAGAGCCTGGAGGAGGCTTGAATGTTACTGTGTGTGAGAAGTAAGCCCAACCACTGCCCCTGGCATCTTCCAATGAGTCAGAGATAAACAGCTACTCATGCTGGTATAGCTGGGAGCTCAGTCACCATTGAACATCTTACCCCAACACTGGACATCTGTACTTGTGGCATATAAAACACTTAGGTTTATGTACATAAATATACTTTTAAGTGCACAACTAAAGACATTCTTATTATAAGTAATTTAACAACTAGACAGGCTTTTCTTAATTGCCACCACTTTAACCTCTGCCCTGTGCCACAGATAGCTCAATTAATAAATGGCATTTTGCAAATTTTAAAAAGCAACCATAAAAACAGAGTCTGGAAAAAATAAATCATAGGGATTTTCCTTTTGAGTTCTAATAAACACTTCCAATGTGCAAATTCATGGGAACAGAAAGAGGAGTCATATAGTTCCTTCCTTCCTGGAATGTGTTAGCGAGCAAGGAGCTGTGACTGCAAACCCACCCTTGCAGTACAGTGTGACTCCACTTGTGACAAAACGAAGGCACTTTCCTTGGAGGGGAACTCATTAAGACAAAGGATGTTCATAAGGGGCTGAAACAAACAATCCAGGAAGTAAACAACTCAAAGGCTTCAGGAAGTCCCTGAAACTGACCAGATTCTCTAGGCTTTTCCTTTCCCAAGCATATGTATATGCAATAAGGACTGCTGAGAGATACTTCCAGAGAAGATGAGCTGTCTGGAAGGGACAGAAACCAGCCAAGCTGCCTGAAAAAAACCACTTCTACCTGTTGAGCTGCCTACAGGCAGTGCAGTGTGTACCAGGTGTCCAGCTTTCAATGAGCTATCACCCATTCTGGAGTGGACTTTTGGAGATGTTGCTGTCTGAATCATTTCTGCTCCTCTAAGACCCTTTACCCAAGTTCCTGGAACTAATTTTAATAAAATGCATGAGGCCACCAAGTTAGATGTCAGTGTCATTTGTCTTGCTGTCAGTTCCCTGTCTGGGATGAGTAGACATGTTCATGTCCTCCTGGGAACAGTGTCACACAACAGCCAAAGGCACCAGGTCCGGTACACAAACAGCAATTTTATTTTTTACCTTTGAGATCATATGGGACAATGTATAGGTATGAGAAGAGAGCTACAGAGCATAAGCACAGAATATAAAAACAGATGTAAGATTTTACAAGGAAAAATGAGTTTCCCAGGAGGACCAGGCTGCAGGCAATTAGAAGTGACTCAGGTAAAAGGAACAACGTGCTCTGAAGAGAGAAAGTGTGAAGTACAAAATGAGCCTGGTGTGTTGTGGGCACCTCCACAGTCTGTATTTGTCTTGAAAGTTGTAGCTCCAGGATAGAAATGTTAGCATTATACAGATGCTTGCAGATGCTGTTCCAAGCTGCAAGTCCCTATCACCCTGGCTTTCCCAAGAAAGACTTTATGGGGGGCTACTTTGTAACAGCTTAGAGCACCTGACTCATCAGACTTCTAGGACGTATGTGTATCTTGCCACAGAAAACACCTTTGGGGTGCAATGAAGATGGCTCAGTTGGTGAAGTGTGTGCCACACAACCGTGAGGATCTGCGTCTGACCTCCACAGACTAGGAACGGCAGTGTGCACCTGTAATCCCAGCGCTGGGGATGCAGAGACCACAGGACCCCAGGGCTTGCTCAGTAGCTGTTTTAATAGGAATCAGTGAGCTCCTTGTCTCAAATAATAAGATGGAGAATGCACTGAAGCAGGATGTACTGAGGAACACAGTAGACGTTGTCCTCTGCCTCCACAACCATGTCCACACCTACACCCACACCCACACTCACGCCCAAAATCACTTTTTAACTGACACATGTATATACATATTTATTTTTAACTATATAAGTAAATAAAGAACATCTTACTGTAAAAATGTATAATCTGTAGAGCTATGGTTGTAGGTCAGGGCTGGAGTGTGTGTTTAACATGCACTAGGCCCTGAGTTCAATCCTTGCCATATGCATATTCTCTCTCTCTCTCCCTCTACCTCTCCCTCTCCCTCTCCCTCCCCCCCTCCCTCTCCCTCTCCCCCTCCCCCTCCCCTCCCCCTCCCCCTCCCC
>NW_021621185.1:15702753-15708041 GCF_004785775.1 Grammomys surdaster
CCCCTCTCTAACACAGACAAAATCTCTTTTAATTACCACCACCCCATCTCTGCTTCATTACTAGAGATGAACTTCTCAGATGTTCAATCAAGTGCTTTTAAAAAAAAAACCTATAATTAAAACTCTCTAAAAGCATGAATTATAAAATTTAATTCATCCAAAAAACATAAGACCAGATGAATAAGTGACCCATTTGAAAGTATTAAGTTTCAAAATAGTAGCTTGCTTCTTTTTCCCCTAGCCAAAGTACTATAGGTATAGTTCAGGCTAGCCTCTAACCCATAATCCTCCTACCTCGGTCTTCTGAGTACTGAATTTGCAGGTGTGAGCACTCTGACTCAGTTGTAGTCTCCATTTAGTACAGTAGGAGATGTTTCGTTTACAGTGGTAGTGACCTACACTGTATTTTAAAACATATGGATCCAGAGTTTAAACGGGTGTCATTTATTAGAAATCAATGTATAAAATACCCAAGGGGTTTCTATTCAAAGGCTGGCCATGGGCTGTTACATGACTCAATCACATTTACTGCAAAGAAATACCTGGGTCTTCTGGTGAAAAGGGGAAAGTCTTGCCAATTGTCTTACTTGGGGGTTTTACTGCTGTGAAGAGACACTATAACCAAGATAACTTTTATAAAGGAAAACATTTAATTGGGGCTGGCTTACAGTTTCAGAGGTTCAGTCCCTTATCATCATGGCATGTCATAGTGACAAGCATGGCAGTGTCCAGGCAGACATGGTGCCAAAGGAGCTGAGAGCTCTACATTTTGATCTGAAGGCAGCCAAGAGGAGACTGGATTTGTTTCAACTGGGCATAGCTTAAGTATTTAAGACCTCAAAGCCCACCTCCACAGTGACACACTTCCTCTAACGAGGCCACACCTACTCCAATGAGGCCACACCTCTTAATACTGCCACTCCCTATGGCCAAGCATATTCCAACACATTAATCTGTGGGGGCCATATCTACTCCAACTACCACATCCCTGGGCACAGTGGAACACATCTGTACTCTCAGTACTCAGGAGGAGTTCGAGTTTGTGGCCAGCCTGAACTACACAGTGGGCATATGGCAATTCTGTGTCAAAAACCAAGGACAGCAGATATAGTTCAGGGGTGGGAAATTTTTAGCATCCACAGAGGCCTGGATTTGATCTCTAGCACTGCCAGACAATACAAACAAACAAAAACCTTTATCCATCAACGTTTTTAATATTATTGAAAACTAAAAGATTAAGAAGAGGCCAGCTGCAGAGCAGAGTGTGGTAGTCCACACCAGTAATCCTGGTTGCTCGGAAGCCAAAGTCAGAGCAATGCAAAATCAGGGCCAACCTAGACAACTTCTGAGACCTATTTCCCAATAAAATAAAAACGCAAGAGGTTGTATGGAGAGAAGAAATTATCTAAGTATGGTCTCATATATGAAATTTAAAAAAAAATTAAGACTGAGATGTAGCTTACTGGTAGCACATTTGCCAGACATGCACAAAGGCTTAGGTTTGGTCCCTGCAGTGGAGGGACCAACCATCAAAAGAACATCACAAAGGACAGGGCTGGTTCACAGCTCAGACGTCTCTCCAGCCTAAAATGTGGACAAGTCAGTTATGTGCGGTCTTGGGAGCTGGGGGCTCCCCAGCAGTGGCACTCCTGGCACTGGAGAGGGCAACTCTTTGCTGTAGGAAGCTGTTCTGTGTGCTCAGATGCGTTGGTATCAGCTGGTCCCTGTCTACTAGATGCCAGTAGGACCCCAAGTGCAACTGAAACATCAGAAATATCTTCAGATCTATATTGGCTGAGAACCCCTGCAACAGACCTAAGAATGAGGGAAAAAAAAGGGAAAACAAGCAGATAAAGACAATGGAAAATAAGAATGTCTGAGGAGTTCAATGCAAGCCCTGGGATTCTTCGACAACTGCTCAGAGGATTGGCTCAGAGCAGAAAATGCTCGCAAGGCCTGCTGGGAAATGCTTAGTGGTAGATACTAAGAGTCAGAGCGCTTTATCTGAGTAGAGTGTGTCAGGTTGGAAGCTTTTTACATCAGTCACAGAACCAGGATAGACTTCTTGGCTGTTCTACTTCTTTAAACCTACGATTTGTGACTGAAGGATTAAAGATAATTTGTCTAAAAACCAGGAGAACGTCTGGTGAGCTTTCCATGGTGGGCCTCCAGTAATTTTGCTTGCTAAATATGCAACAAAGAACCCCCACACAGTGGCCTTAAGAACACTACACCTTAAAACATATATAACCTGGTTCAGCTATTGGATGCTCTGCTGGTTAAACTCAGTTGTCAATTTGATTGGATCTGGAGCTATCAAAGATACATTCCTTTAGGGCAGTCTGTGGGAGTATTTCTTGGAAGGAAGACCCTCCCTCAGAATTAGTAGCAATAGCCCAGATACAAAGAGGTCCAAGTGGAAGCAGAGCTTTGTCAGCCTTCTCTCTTGCTGCTACAGTTGTCATCACAACCCCCTCCCTCCAGTGAAATGAAGACGGGGCTTCTCCTTGGTTACTGGGGAGTTACCCAGGATACGCCAGGTCTCAGCACCAGAATAAGACAGCTAAGGAATCCAGCCTTGTGCACCGAAGCATCTCCTTTCCTCTCTAGCACATAGCTAGCCATTCTCGGATTACCCAGCATGTATCAGGTAAGCCATTCTAACAAACCCTTCTCCGATGTGGAGAACTGGAGCCTGGGAGATTTCTCTCTGAAGAATACAGTCAGTCTCTTGACCACTAAACTTCAGTCACTCTCTTCAGTGCTCCCAGCAACTTGCTTGGTATTTTACATTTTTAAACAGTGATGGTCTTGGGTCAATCTCTGCCATTAAGCACGTTGTAGGAGCGCCTGAGTCCTGAAGAAATAGGTCGGCAGAGCTGCCAAATGAGAAAGCAAGCCTCAGAAAGCCCAGCTGATGACCCCACCAAATGGGAAAGCAAGCCTCAGAAGGTCCAGCCGAGGGTCCCACCAGCAGGCTGAAAGCCCACCACGGAAGAAGAAAGAAAGAACACAGGAGCCCTCTTGCTTAAAACATGGCAGACTGCAAAAGCCGCGCTCTAACGAGTGTCTACAATTCCAGAGGGAAACAAGAAACAGTTTGAAGTCCTGGCTGGCTGTTAGTACACCAGGAAGTAACTTGTAAGTAGGTCATACAGCTTAAAGTCTGTACAGCTGGTTCAACAATGTAACTTGGTTTTGTGAAGATGGCTGTTGGGAGAAGACAATGGGGTTACTGTAAGACTCTACATCCCCCAAGTCGGCTATACAAGACACTAAAATTCGTATCTATGAAGAAATTCTAGAAATTAAGTTGAATTTTCCAGAATATCTTTTCTTAAACACCCACAAAAGAAACTTATAAAACTCCAGTTTAAAAAGCAGTCCACATTTCACCTGTTTTTTTTAAAAGCTCAACATGGACACTGGGTATGACTTTCCTGCTGACTTCCAGATGATTGTGGGCATTCTCTTTATCTTATACTGAACTTGAAACTGGTGGTCTTGGTTGCCAGATGCAACACAAGAGATCACCAATGAGCTTTTCCTGTACTCTACATGTATAAGGGACTCAGAGTGGGAATGTGGATAAGACCTAGAACACTGTGAAGATAGTCCTGACTTTCTGAGTGATATTAGAGAGAATATCCTCAGAGAAATGCAGTTCACTCTACTGTACGCCATGCCACCTGATTTCTGTGACACCCGACCAATACCTTTCTGAACATTTAGACTGCATCCATATTACGAGAAAGGTTGCTGTGAGCTGTGCATGTTGATCCCTGCCTGCACTCCCAGCACTTAGGGAGGCTGTAGCAGGAGGATCACAAGTTTGGGCTAGCCTGGGCTACACAGCAAGATCTTGTATTTTAAAACACAAAAATACTTATAGATACAACTACCTACATGTTCATTTTCTCAGATGATGAATGGCTTAGGAAATAGAGTTTAAGCAAAATTATTTTTCAGGCTCCTTAAACCTGTTTTCCTGGATAGCATTCCTGTCCGTAGTGTGAGGAGGAGCCTCATGTTCTTCCTACCCCCTTGTCAACACTTCCTACCCTGTGAGCCCTGTCTTGATAGCTGGTATTAGAAAATCAGCGTATGACCAAGTTGATTGCTACTGAGCTCATGGCCTTAATGGTGGACTACAGTGCTTGGTGGTTTCCAAGAACCCCGCACTGGCAGTGTGCTGCCTTGACAATTCTGTCCCAGTGCTTACTGAGGCTACTTTGTATTATTACACTCAGTTACCTTGTGTCTTGTGAGGGACCCTCCCTTGTTCCTTTAGCTTCATGTATCCCACACCATAGGCTAGAAACAGCATGGGGTAGTAAGAAGTAGCGTCTTCACTCCCTAAAGGCTCAGGCTTGCATCTTGGCTTCACTGCTAACAGCTGTGTGCAGTCTGAATGTGTCCCAAAAGTTCAAGAAAATTAAATCAGCAGTTGACCATATTGAGAGGGTTAAAGTAATTAGGTCCTGAGAACAGAGTCCTCGTGAACAAGGACCAGAAACCTCGGGTGGGTGGGGGAGACTTTTGCTCCTTCCATCACGTCTGGACTCAGCAAGAAGGGGCAGTCTCTCGCCATAGCCACAACTGTGCCTTCCCAGAACTGGGGGCAGGAAAGTTCTGCTGACTATACATTATGCAGTTTCGGGTAGTTTGTAATAGCAGGACAAGCAGACAGAGTCTTTGTGGAAGTGAAGGTTAATATTTTGCCTGGGCTTGAAGGTTAAACAGGAACGGACTTATTTCACAATAAGAATAAAATGCCCCAGTCTCAGACTGGCATTGGTTTAACTTACGTTATCTATAATTCGGAGACAGTAAGCGTTCAAGCCATGCTTTATGTTTTAATTTTTATCTCTTCCTGCTTTGGGAGCCCTGTCCTAACTTACAATTTTTATTTAACATTGAATCCCTTGTTTTTCCGGACACCATCTCATATGCCAAATTATTCTCAGAAATTTTAGTTAATGTGCTTTTTAACCCTCTTTGGATACCTTATAGAATATGTTTAGTATCTTTTAAAGATATACTTGTATGTATGTGTGTGTGTATCTGTATGAGTGTGTGTGTATCTGTGTGAGTGTGTGTGTATCTATGTGAGTGTGTGTGTGTGTGTCTGTGTGAGTGTGTGTGTGTATCTGTGTGAGTGTGTGTGTATCTGTGTGAGTGTGTGTGTGTGTCTGTGTGAGTGTGTGTGTGTATCTGTGTGAGTGTGTGTATCTGTGTGAGAGTGTGTGTATCTGTGTGAGTATGTGTGTGTATCTGTGTGTGTGTGT
>NW_021621185.1:15708141-15782929 GCF_004785775.1 Grammomys surdaster
TGTGTGAGTGTGTGTGTATCTGTGTGAGTGTGTGTATCTGTGTGAGTGTGTGTGTGTGTGTGTGTGAGTGTGTGTGTGTGTATCTGTGTGTGTGTATCTGTGTGTCTGTATGCCACATATGTATGGGTGCCTGTGGAGGCCAGAAGAGGGTGTCAGCTCCTCTGTAGCTGGAATATGAGCAGGTATGAGCCACCTAATGAGTTCCAGGAATCTAACATCCTTTGGAAGAGCAGCAAGGATCGAGCCATCTTTCTAGCCTTGCAGTTATCATCTTTCTAGTCATAAAATTAACTGATAATTTTCAAAAATAAAGACAGATATGATATAATACAGTATTGTCAAAAAGAGCAAAGTACAGTTGAGTAGGTCCCCTAAATGGTGATGCCTGTCCCAAGTCTCCCTCTTCAAACGCCGAACACATGGACCCTGACTCTCGATGTCCACACTAACAATGAAGAGAATTGACACCACTTAAGTCCTGGTTGTACCATCACAGATCTTATATAAGCCAGGGACTTGCCCACACTGTGAGCTGAAGCACTGTGCTCCAGGAAGGGACTGGCCTGGTATCTAAACTACGTGGATTAGAAGGGATTCACTTTGTGACAATGCCAGATAGCCAGGGGATTCCAGGAGAGTGCTGAACCCCCAGTGCAGATACTGTCATGTATAAGACAGTGTGTTGAGCACTCCCTCCTGGTAGCTTTAACTGTGAAATGGAGAGGCCATGCCAGAACAGTATAGTCAGAACCTGCTAGTCCTTGATGGGGTAGATACTCCATATAGTTGTATTTATTTATCGCTGAATGTGTTTTTCAACATAAATTTGAGATGTATTAATTAGCTTGTCCCATTATTTCAATAAAACTGTAAAATATCTATAGGAGAAGCAAACTCTACTAGGTCACATGTTAAATGATCCGAGGAGAGATCATGAGCCTAAAGGAAGTTTCCCCAGCGCCCCTGCTGGTTCTGTCTGCTGCTCCAGGAGACACTCAAGTCCTTCCTGGGGATCTGGCAACTGGCCTCTGCTCCCACTCAGAGACTTCCTCAAATGTGGAGACCGAAGCCTAATTTTGAATGTCTTCACTTACTTCCCCACAAATGTGATGGCAAACACCACATTTTTCAGTGCTAGGCAACCACTAGTCTCCTTTCTGTCTCAATGGCTTTGCTCTTCCGGATATTTTGTATTAATGGGATCATATGACCCTCCATTCCTGGATCTTTCACTCAGCCTGCTGTTCCTGCAGTCCATGCATACTGTAGCATAGCAAACTGCTAAGTTCCATTTTCTGATGAAATGACGTTCTTCTGTATGGGCCACCTTATCTGTTATTAGTTGGTGAACACCCTCACTGATGCCTCTTAGTTAAGCACTACATAAGCATCATCTAAGGCGACATCAATTATTGCCATCCTAGAAGGTGTTTTGTGAGATCTTGCGCTTGTAATTGGCATTTTTCCAATGGTTAACAACAGTGAGCATGTATGTTCTTTGGACTTTGTGTATTCTTGCAGATCCATCAATTCGGATCATTTTCCCAGTTGTAAGCTGCCTTACCTTTTCATGACTGAGTTACAGTGAATGCTGGGACCTGTCCTGAGGTGTGGCTTAAGGAGCTGTCCCAGTTGTTTAAAAACCTGTTTTCTCCCTTTCCCAGGAGTCTCTGCTCTACCAGATCTTCCTCAGATCATCCTAGGTTTCTATCAGTTAGCTTCTGTTACAATTCCTAGCCCCAGATGACAGAAACGGGGCACCCTCATCTGTGGACAATAACTTAGGTATGGCAATATGAAGTCTGTTAGGTGGCTGTCCTGTGCCCAAAGTCCAGGCGTCTGAATTGTGATTCTAAGCAGTTTAATGGCAAAAGTCATGCTAAGGAAACCTAGGAGATTGACAAATAGAAGCTGGCAGGCTGAGCCAGAATTGTGAACTGGAACAAAAAGGAATAGAAGAATCTAAGAAGCAGTGTCCCTTTCTCCCTAGTTTCTACTAAGATAGGCCACTGATCCTGGTAACTTATTCAAATAAGACCTCTTTCCCTCAGTGTTCTCTGCCTTGGTTTTCTAGCTATGACCTCATCCCTCTGCCAGTCTAGGTTGGTGTCCAGAGACCCCACTAGTATTTCTTTCCAAAGGGTCATGAATGTAAATAAAGTAGGGATCCCAATTCTATCAGCCAATCAGTTTAACCATACATCTGGTTGCCAGGCAGATTTCACTTATGTCTCATCATTACTATCGCTAAATACGTTACTTTTCCCTCTCTGTTAATACTAGATGTTTTTAAGGAGTCTGGGACTCCTGCGGACACAGGATGGGAGGAGACTGATTTCTGCAGCTTCCTGAAAGCTGCCCCGTGTGCACTCCTGTCATCCAGAAAGATGGGGTACAATTGCATGGCCACAAATAGGACCACTCACTGCCAAGTCCCATCTCTCCCTTCCCAGGGCCCTCTCTCCCAGGACCATGCCCTAGGTGACATGTACCTGTTATCCCACCTCTTGGGGGCTGGGAGAGCAGAATTGCTGTGAATTTGAGGCTAGCTTGGGCTACATGAGTTCTAGGGCAATCTGAGCTAAAGTATGAGACTCTATGTGAAACAAATAAAAGTGTGTGGGGAGCAGATCTGAGAGGAGTTAGGGGAGGGATGGGGTGAATACGATAAATATACATTATATATACATATATATGTATATTTCTCAAAGAAATTAGTAAAAATATTTTTTAAACTCAAAAGAAAAAGAAACCTAGATTGAAAAACTTAAAAATTTACCACTTTACACTTACCCTTGAAGAAGTATGAGAATTTTGTGGCTATTACAGTAAATGCCTACGATGTGTATCATGTGACCCTGTAAGGCACATAGAGAAGCGTTTGGTGTTGCTAGCTTTGACCTTATGAAACCCAAGTGTGCTGGGTTGCCTAACATCTATTTTTAAACACAAGATTGAGTCTCTTCATTACACACGAAGAAACTTAATATAGCAAAGGTGCTGGTCAGAGTTAGCAACAACTTTCCAGGCATTTTATGCTTTTGCTTTAAAAAAAAGTAAATTAGAATAATCATTCATTTGGGCTAGAGAGAGGGTTTGGCAGTTGAGAACGCATGCTGTTCTTGCAGAGGACATGAGTTAGATGGTTCCTAGCAACCATGTTGGATGGCTTACAAACACCTGTAACTCCAGGGGAATCAGATAACCTCTTCTGGCCTCTGCAGGCACCCACATACATGTATGCATAACCAACAAACAGACAAATACACATAAATTTTAAAAATGTATAAGAAATAAATCTTAAAATAGTAAAATTATGCTCCAATAAAAAGAAGCTGGGAAACGGAGAACAGGCATCAGTTTAATGTGAATTATGTGGGGTACATGTCTCTATGCATAGCATGTGATATGCTATATATGTTTATATATGTATGATCTGAACACAAACAGGAGAGCACTGACTCTGAGATAGGACAGGCTAGCATTCTCACTTATGTCCTGCAAGCTATCTGAAATCATGAAAATTACTCAGTGCTTTTACCTTCCATTTTCTCTCTCACAAAATAAAGTGAAAGCAATGCCTGTATCATTGAAGTATTGTCTTATTTTAAAACAAAAAACAAAAACAACCTCTTGATACAATGAGTGACAGTGTTCAGAATGAGTTATGTGCTCCCTGAGCAAGTGGTGATTGCCCTTCCCTTCCCTGGGCCTCTGTCACTGGTCCCAAGCATAAGAGGGTCAAGGACATGACATCAGAGTGTCCCTCTACAACAAGTGGCATCAGCAGTCAGGCTGTCCTGCCAAGTACATGACAAAACAGTGACTGAGTTTGCTGTGGATAGAGGGAGAAGCATTGCCAGCAGGGACCCAGAGACTGAAGGAAAACCACTAGGGGTTCAAACCAGACCCCTACCTCAGCTCCTCAGGATGCACCTCACCATGCAGTGACTTCAGTGACAGACACCTAGCTGCCCACTCCATAGTCTAGAGTAGATATATTAGAAGTTTTACTTACAAATAAAAATTAGAAATACAGATGGAACGGCACAGAATGATGAGTGACTTTTAGCCTGTGACCTTTCCTGAAGAAAAGCACATACAAACGAAGCCTGGGAGGGCCGTAGGGGGCAGGCTGTGAGACTGCAGTTGGTAGATAGAGCAAGGGAGATTAATCTTCCCACATATGCTGGACTCTACCAGGTCAGGGTGTAGGGTTTTTGAACTGAAGACATTCCAGAGAGAATTCTTCCCTGGGCAAAAAACAAAGGCTGTACCTATCCCTCCACACTCTAGGGGCAGCTTTGGGACAAGCCACAGAAGGCAGAGATGTCCCCTGCAGACAATGTAACTGAACAATTCTTTAGTGCTTGTCACTGTCCCCTCCAAGTCATTGCATTTCTAAAGTCATCGAGCATTGTCGATCTCCAACCAACAACCAGCAATAGTCTACCTGACCCAAGTTCAATATCCCAGTGTCACTTGCTTCCTGAAGAAGTTCAACATGTTCACATTCACTTGGTCACCCACTCACTTATACATTCACTGACAAAACCAGCAAATGTGCTCAACTCTGGGCACCCTGAGTGATTAAGGATGGCCTGAGAACATTTACAGCAGCAGCTAGCAGCACAGGAAGTGCTGGGCATAGAAACGTCAGGAGTGTTGAGTCCGAGTCATGCCTTGTTGACTTTTCTCCCAGCTAGTGTCACTCTAGGAAACCATTCTAAGTTTGACTTGGAGAAAGAGTCTTTTTTTTTTTTTTTTTTTTGGTTTTTCGAGACAGGGTTTCTCTGTATAGCTCTGGCTGTCCTGGAACTCACTCTGTAGACCAGGCTAGCCTCGAACTCTCGAACTCAGAAATCCGCCTGCCTCTGCCTCCCAAGTGCTGGGATTAAAGGCGTGCGCCACCACCGCCCGGCGAAAGAGTCTTTTTTACTTGCTTTTTGATTAATGAATACTCTTTGTGTAGTGAATCTGACATTGTGTTGAAAGTAACTCCTCAATATGATCATTTTAACGTCCCTAATATCTGGCACAGGATCTGGCATAGCCTCTGAGCTTATATTATCAATGAAGCACTTGTTCCATGGACTCCATGAAGCTAGCTGATATCTACATGGCATCGGGTCTACATTGTTCCATGTGTTGCCCTCATCATAGGTGGCTGCAGAGCCCTTGAATGTCTGTAGTGAGGGAAGGGCATTTGATATGTGCTCTAAAATAAAATATATCCAGAGATTCAAGACACAGTGCAAGAGAATGTAAACTATCTAAGGACTATATTTTTACAAATAGTACATTGATTATTGAATTAAATAAAACACATTATTAAAATTACTGTCATCTGTTTCTTTGTATAAATTTAATGGCCACTTGAAATGTTAAATTAGTGCTAGGCAGTGATAGTACATGCCTTTAATCCTAGCATTCAGGAGGCAGAGGCAAGCTGATCTCTTGAGTTTGACACCAGCCTGATTTACAGAGTTCCAGGACAGCCAGGGCTACACAGAGAAACACCATCTCCAAAAAAGAAGAAGGAGGAGGAGGAGGAAGAGGAGGAGGAGGGGAAGGAGGAGGAGGAGGAGGAGGAGGAGGAGGAGGAGGAGGAGGAGGAGGAGGAGGAGAAGGAGAAAAGAAAGAAAAGGAAGGAAGGAAGGAAAGAAGGAGAGATAGAGGGAGACAGAGGAAGAAAGAAAGAGCAAAGAAAGAAACAAGCAAAGAAGAAACAAAGAAACATAGAAACAATGTTAAATTATCTATGCAGTTGACATTATACTTCTATTGGCTAACACTGGACTGACAAAAGATTCTTTTTATGTACAAATCACAGCCAGTCTCTTTCATCTGACTCTGAGTTTTCTTGATGTGGAAGAATGGTCTGGTTCTAATATCTGAGTAGTGCCATACTTCCCTAAGCCCTCAATCAGAACAGCCAGGGAACATAATTTTGTTGTTGCTGTTCTCTCAGTATGTCCTACACTTTCATAGGTTTGCTGTTTGCAAGGGGAAAAAATGAATTACAATTCTTGCATTATTCCTCACAGTTCAAGGTGTCACCAAGGGCATGTGACAGCCATTCAGCCAGCACTTCAGCAGCTCCTAGCGTTCTGGTTCCAAGGGCCTCCGTTTTCTCCTCTCTCCTCCCTCAGGCTCTGGCATCCCAGACAGCCAGGCCCCCCTCCCACTCCCAGCACTTTCCACTGACCTCAGAAGAGAGGAGCTCAGATAACACACTTGTCAGAACACCTTGGTAAGCAGACCAGTGAAAGGCACCACATAGTTGACATGTGACCCAGTATGCCCTGAACTGATAGCAGCTCCCTTCACCTCCCAGAAGGCTCCTTCCCTGTACTGATGAGTTACGTTGGAATGGCATTAGGACATTTAATGCTATCAGCACAGATTGGCATGGTTCGCACAGATCCTGACAGTGCTGCAGTAAAGGTGATTTGGAAGTTTTAGGAACTGCTGTAAAACCCTACATATTTCCATAGAGAAAATCAACCTAGGCTTCATGGAAGCTGCCACAAAACAGAAACAGCCCAAGGTTCCTGATTAGTGGGAAAGGCCTTGGACAGAAACCAACAAAAAAATGAAAGAAAGCCGAGTTTCTCTCCGCACATCTGTCTGCATCAGGGCACTGTGGGTTTGAAACGTCTACAGCAGTGCTTGAATGGATGGATAGTAGCCTTTAAGGAACTGCTCCAATCACTCCTTCTAAAAAATGCTTTGTTTTGACTCCTGAATGGCATGACAGACAGAACACAGCCTTTTTTGTTTTACTAGGAATAAAATCTAAGCCCTGATCACAGCCTGTGAGGCCCTACCTGGTCGACAACCCAGACATATGTGTTGGGGGGGGGGGTTGGTAGAGGGGGTGTGCAGGGAGAAAAGAAGTCAGTATTGGGTGTCCTCCTTAATTGTTCCTTCTATATTAAAGCAGAATATTCCACTTGATCCCAGAGCTCAAAGGTTTGACTAGTCTAGCTAGCCAGCTTGCCCCAGGGATTCCCTGTCTCATCCCCTGAGTACTGGGATACGTGCGGGCCATGTATATACAGACAGGCGTGCTCACTTCCTCACTTTCATGGCAAGTGCTTTATCCGCTGAGCCTGATCCCCAGCCCCAGATCTGCAGCCCAGGTTCCTTGCACTCACCCTTGTCAACCCTCCCCTTGCTCACTCCACCCCAGCAGCCTGAGCACCTTGTGCTCCTAAGCCAAGCACACCTTCCCACCCCAGTACCGTTACACCTGCACTTCTGCTTGCCAGAGACGTATTTCTTCAGCCTCTGCTCAAATATGACGGGGCAAAGCCTTCTTCAGCATCCTATTCCACATGGCACAACCTTTAGCCTGCTATAGTTATCTCCACAGAGCTTACATCCATCCAGGACATTATAGACTATCCATTTGCTCATCTCCAGACCGGGAAGCCAGTTTCAGGAGGTGGCACTCTGCTCTCTACTCACTACATTGTCTGTCATATTTTGGTCCTAGGAAGTACCTGGCACACTGGGTGTCCAACAAGTATCTGCAGATAGAACAAACTAGTGAGCATTCATCTGGAGTCCAGACCCCTGGGGTCTAATCTAAGTTCTACCAATGGAAAGTGGTTCCACTTTGAAAACCTGTCTCTTGACACCAGGCTTCTGGGTCTCTAAAATGATTGGCTGGGAACAGATGTTCCTGTCGCCTCTCCTGGCTCTGAAACCTGGAGGTTTTATGGATCTGCTTTGGCAGATGATCTTGGATAAAATTTTAGCAACACAGTTTTCTTTTCCTATGCATGATGTACCAAGTCTTGTGGGACACCTCATTATGATCTCAGATCACCAGGAGTGTAGCTTCTCAAGCCCTTCCTGCTGGGATGGAGCCTACAGTTTGTTCCATATTTCGAAGTGCTTCCTATAGAACCTTCCCTCCTTCAGTTCTTCTGACAGACAATAACATAATTGTAGTTTTCAGTCACTTTACCCAGAGTGCAAGTTCCTTGAGGACAGTAGTAAATTCTTGATTACTTTGTCTGTAGTAATGTATCACAATCCCTGGCTCTCCACAAATACCCACTGCATGCGCACAGAAGAGCTCAACTGGAACAGAACCACTTCTCTGCTGAAAGCTGCCACCGTCTCTTTCCCCTCACTGATGAATGGCAGGCAGAGGTGGAGTTTTGCTTCTGGAAATGACCTACCTGAGAGCTGCTAAGAAACTAAACTGTGCTGGGAGCTTTTGAGAGTGAGGTTTGCCCTCACACTTTCTCGGTTATTTAATCCTTTGACAGCCTAATAACTAGGAACTAGTACTGCCCTGGGGCCAGCAGCATAGCCGTAGAGCACTTGCCTAGCATGAGACGGCAACCAGCGGCCAGGAAAAGACCTGGTTCCTTTCATGATGACGATGAGCTTTCTGAGTGTCAGCAGCATTTTTATCATTAGGAGGGATATTTTTGTTGATCATAAAGGTAGGAAATTCGACATACGCATTCACGGAAAACAGCCTGAGCTCAAAGGTCTCCTTGACCATTATCTCCGCACTCAGAAATAAACACTACCAACCTTGTTAAACCTTAATCGCTTAAGCTTTTTCTAGTATATTTTATGTGTGACATCCGTCCTAGTTTGCTCTCTGTTGCTGTGATAGACACCACGACCGAAATCAGTCTGAGGAGAAAAGCTTACTAATCACACTCCATTGAAGGAGGTCAGAGCAGGACTCAAGCAGGAACCTGGAGGCAGGAACTAAGCAGAAACCAGAGAGCGCTGCTAAACGGCTTGCTCTTGCTCCGTGGCTTACTTGGCCTGCTTTCATATACAGCCATGGCCACCTTGCCATCCCTCGTGAGTCATCAATCAAGAAAACCTGCCACAGACCATTGTGAGGGAGATCTTTTCTGAACTGAGTTTCCCTCTTTCTAAATGATCCTACCTTGTGTCAAGTTAACAAAGTTTTAACCAGTACAACATCATTTTATATTATTCTACGATCATATTGTGGTGTAGTAAGATCATATCAAATAAATGTACCTACCATCCACTTCTGTTAACTGCTTTTATTTTTAAACTTGATTATGCTTCTCAATTTCAAAACTTAATTTATAATGCTAGGGAGATGGCTCCGTTGATGAAGTGCCAGCTGTGCGAGTAAGAGCGCCCCACTTCAGGTCCCTAGCCTCCACATAAAAGCTGGTCACAGCAATGCCATCTGTCACTCTAGCAGAGGCAGTAGATCTCTGGAGCTCATTGGCCAGGCGTCCTAGCTAAACAAGTGGACTCCAGGTTCAGTGAGAGAGTCTGACTGAGGAAGCAGGGTAGAGAACAAGCCAGAGAAGCAACATTGACCTCTGGCTTCTACACACACACACACACACACACACACAGAGAGAGAGAGAGAGAGAGAGAGAGAGAGAGAGAGAGAGAGAGAGAGATTTGTAACTGTAGTTTTGTGCCTATCAGAAAACCTACACAAGCTCTGTGTTTAAGCAGGATGAAAACCTACTATGGTTCAGAGACGAGGTTTTCCTTTTTTCTCTAGACATCTCTCAAAGTAAAGCTGAGTGGGTTGTTTCCCTAGTGCGATTCTCAACCTTCCTAACTCCGTGACTCTTTTAATACAGTTTTTCATGTTGTGGAGACCCCAACCATAAAATTTTCATTTCATTCATAACTGTAATTTTGCCACTGTTATGAATCATAATATAAATATTTGTGTTTCCTGATAGTCTTAGGTGCCCTGTGAAAGGGTCGTTTGACCCACAAGTTGAGAATGCTGCCCCAGAGTAAGGAAGGACCTCTCCTTAAAACAAAGACTGGTCCAAGCCTCCTAACTTGCTGCATACACATGCTGGCTCACACTGTATCTTACAAGTTCTTGCTTCTTTATTCTCAGTGAATGGTATGAGGCTCCAGTTTTTTCCTCCAGAACAGAACAATGGTCTCCTCATCCTGCTGGAGAGTCTCCCGCTGGGAGAGTTTAACATGAAGTAACACAGGGAAATGCTTGGTACTGTGCCTGGCACAAGGCTCTCTTCTGAGTGTAAACCTATGTGCTGAACTGACGGGTGATCCTCTTCTACCCATTAGAACCTATTCCAAATTCTCACTTCCATCCTCAGAGGAACATGGAACTTCAGGCCATGTTTATAATCTCTCACACAATGAAGTGGTTTGATTCCTGACCACACGGAAGTGTGAGAGCTATAGGACCCCTACATCTAATTAAAGCTACCACTGCCTTCCTAGTACCCCATCATGGTCCATGCTTCCTTTATGCGGCCTCTTCATAGATTCTAACATTCAACTTCACTGTCTGCCTGTCAGGCAGCTTCTCTATGACTGTAGTCTGTGCTCTCGAGTCCTGTTGAGTTACTCAATGTCTAGCTCAAACATGGACAGCTTTCCAGGTCTCCGTCACCCCCTACCTTAGTCCCCTTGGCTTGTTCAGAGGTGTTTCTTTGCAGTGGCTACATTATTGTCTACAGTCAGAAGGGGATGAGGTTACCCCAGATGTAGTAAGTCCTCACTAGATGGTCTTAGCTTTTGGCGAAGGGCAACTTAGAAGTGGTGCTTGAAACTGTCAGATGACCCGACTGTAGTGTAGATGAGCTTCTCGTTCTTTTGGAAAATATTGGCTGGGCAAGAATATGGCTATCCCGCAGGTTACTGTGAGAATCTCTTCTCTACATGCCTGGAGCTGCGGCTCCTCCTATGCCCTCTCCCATTTCCCACAGGCACCCTCTCCTCTGCCCTTCCTTTATGCATCTCCTGCCCATCTTCTGATATTCAGTCTGTAGCCAGTGCTCCATGATTCTCAATGCTCTGCCCTCACTCTGACCTTCCACGGTACAGTGTTTATCTTCTCCACTCAAAGTCTTTAACATAAAGTCTTCTTAGCATATAGTCAGGTCCTCATAATTTCTCTTTTCCCTCAAAATTCTTGAGGGTAGAGCTTGTTTCCTTCTTGATAGTTGCTTGTAAAGAATGTAACCAATGTTTCAAGACTTCCAACTGATGGTTTTCTGTAATTGGCAGTACCCTATCCATGTACATGGGACCACATGTATATGCATGTGGAGACCTAGTCCTCATGTACAGTTTACCTTAAAAAAGAAAATGCCATCACCACAGCCTGGAACTCACTAAATAGGTGAGGCTGACAGGACAGTGAGCCCCAGGGATTCTATGTTTCCAGCTCCCTAACAGAGATAACAAGCACAAGCCACCATGCTGGGCTTTTCATCAGTACTTCAGGCATTGATCATAGGAACTGGGGATTAAACTATGGTCCTTGTACTCACAAGGCAAGCACATTACCAGCAGAGCCATCTCCCTGACCTTCAAAGCCAGTCTTGGGCTACTCCAGCTTGAGCAGTTCTGGTCTTGGTTGGCCATTCTGAAATGATAAACCTTCACTTGCCATCCCCAAAGCCTTCTATAGGAGTATCCAGGAAGAGATGCCATTGACTGACACATGCTTAGGATGAAACAAAACATCCATACCACTACTCTCATTTTAGGGCTGGATATAAAGGGACAAAGTGGAGCGCGCACGCGTGTGTGTGTGTGTGTGTGTGTGTGTGTGTACGCGCGCGCACACACACGCACATATGTATATAGTATCACTTAATCTCACTCGCCTTATTGATAGACATTTAGGACCAGAACGATTTTTAGGACAGAAGTTGCTGAAACATCTCCCAGGAGAGCCAAGCTGGCCTCGAAATCACGGTCTTCCTGCTTCTGCCTTTCTATTATTGGAATCACAGAGGCAGGCCACCCACACCTGGCCTTCATGATGCTTTCCTCTAAGGAGTGGATGAGATGTTTGCACCAAAATAGTTTCCATAGAGCAAACTAGCCCAGCGCTAGAACTCTAGGAGGCTGCCATACCTTTGAAGGTAATGGATAGAGCCTTCTGTAACTCCAGACCCTTCCCCAAGCTCAGGCAGGCAAGATAGATCCAGGGCGGGGAGCCAGGCAAGCATTCCAGCACAGTTTTGCGGTTAGGCAGAACCCCAAGTAAGTCTCCAAGAATAAACGAGCAAGTCACAAGGAGCTGGGAGGCGGGGGTGCGGGAGGGGGTGGGGGCCGACTGTGAACTTTGCTGCAGGCGGACCTGTCACTCCTGCTGACAGCAAGAACCTTCCACCTTCGAGTTTTTAAAGAAGGCGGCGCGCCCCAGACAGAGAGCTTGGCTCTGGGGAAATGAACTTCTGAGGTTGGAAAGGGAAAGGTAAAGGCTCAGGGGCGGCCAGCTGCCCGGCGGGACACTTAGGGGTGGACAGCTTTGCTAGGCCTGGGGCGGTACCCGCTCAGGCTACCTGGCGTCGGGCTCCTCCTCCGACTCGGCCGCCGTCTCCTCCCCCTCCGACTCCTCCTCCGTCTCCAGCTCCTGGGCCACCTCCTCGTCTGCACCCCATCCAAGGAAGCCCTGGGTTGTGAGTCCGCTATCGCCGCTCGCCATCGCGCCTGTCCTGGCCGGAGTCGGAGCTGCCCACGCCTCGCCCGATGTTCTCCGTCTGACTGCACTTTGCCCGGGCCAGCGCTGCTGCCTGGGTTCCCGGCGCGCGGGGCGGGGGCGCCCCAAGCCTTTAAATAGAAGGCGTCAAGAAAGTTTCGCCACGGAGCTTCTGCAGCCCGGGCTCAGCTTCCCCTGGTTCCCGTCGCCTGCCAACTTCCCCGCCTATTTTGGCAGATCTTCGGCGGCCTTTGGGGTCAGGGCAGAGAACAGTGTTGAGGGCTGCCTCTGGGCGTCGAAGGACCCACCAGCCCAGCCTTCCGTCTACTGCAGTTCTTACACCTCTAGCTGAGCTGTGGCATGCTTTAAGACATACCAGACAGCACTCGGCCAGGGTCTTGTTTCCCTTCTTCCTGAGAAGATGACTTTAGAGTGCCGGTTTGTAGATAGCTTAAGCAAGGTTCCACTACTAGTACAGTGACAATGGAAACAAAGTAGCAGCACCCGAAGGGACTAAGATCTCATTGGATCAAGTAAAGCCAGCGCTTAACCTCTCAACCACTGCTCTAGGACTAAAGCCCAAGATCCTCTAGAGATCAAATCCTGATTAATCCACTTTTAGAAATAGGGTATTTACACTGTGTCAAATGAATTCTGTCTGAAAGGCCCACCCGTTCGTTCACTTGTTCGAGATCACCACCTTTCTCTGATATCCCCAGGTTTGAATTCACTGCTCCTCTCCAGGAACTCAAAGCAGTCTTTTGTGTATGTTGATACCCAGTAGATTGTTTCTGTTTCTCTTTATCACACCATCTAGTTCTTATAAGCTAATGAACGTTTCTGAAAAGGCCGAGACCTGTTTAGTACAACGGCTAGAAAGTATTCTTTCCTGAGAAAGACGTTTCGGCTAGATCGATTTCCAAACCTTTATTTTCACCGCAGATTCGATTTACAAATGTTGTCGATTTGTTAAACGAGATGGGAAATAAGGGTGCTATTCTCCAGTTACACCAGCTTGTATGCTGTACATTGGGTCCGAGGACAAAGAGGTGCACATCGGCAGCAGCTTTTACCACCGATCTTGCCAAGACCCTATTTCAAACGAACTCAAAATTTAGATTTACAGAGTCCACATGTTTAATACTAACACTATTTTAACAGCACATACAAACAAAAAATGTAGTATTCACACAAAATTGAAATTGAAAAGAACTGAAGTCTCCAGCTGGGGAAATAGGTCGATGGATGGAGCACCTGCCTAGCAGACGCAGGCTGTGTTCAATCCCCAGCACTGAAAATAAAATTAAAAAACAAAAACGAAAAACAAAACAAAAAAACCTGTCTCATATGTTAACAGCCCACTTACCTGATATGGCTGTCCTGCCATGAGTATATGATCTTAAGTGCTGATCCATTAGTTCCAGGATGCAAATATATTAGCCTTTTGGTCTATTTGTTACAACAAATCAGCTGACTAGGAGAGTAGGGCCACTCAAAACAGAACATGGTGGCAATTCAAGAGTCCATGCTACAGCTATGACAATGTCTGAGGCTTTATTAAATGCCATAACGCTTCGGAGTAGAACACCCATCCCCAAGGGACTACGATTTATAAACATTACCTGGGGTCACATTGAACTATCCTACTCAATACATTCTGAGAAAGCGCTGCACAATGTGGAATAAATCTTAGGAATATTTCCAAGAAAAAAATTCATATATAAAAATTATTACTGCATCAAAAGTACTACAGATCAATATTCTAAAAACTGACCCATATAAAAAGCTCTATTCCTAGTTATGCCAGAGAAATAATGTGGTTCACATGCAAGCCACAGATGAACTTCATCCCAGGGGCTCTGTGTATTGAACAATGAAGCACAATTAGGTTCAGATCAGTTAAGATGACTGCAGCCTCAATCTCATTACAAAACAACTTCCACAGAAAAATAACACCTCAACAATTTCCAGATATAAACTTTATTCCATTTGACAGCATACAAAAATTTAAACTTAAAAAGAAAATACGCACCCTTTGTAAGTCAAAGCGGAAGTTTTAGTTTTTTAATTGGTCTGCAAAAAATAATTTAGTGGTACAAACTGTACCATTGTAGGCCTACAAGAAGTTTGCAGTCTGTGAAAAAGTTAAAACCGCCTTCAAGATTACTTTTTTATATTTAAATGTACAAGTACTGACCAATTTACAAGTATTTACATAAACTAAAAACAATCTTATTTAACAGCATAGCTTGTATCTGAACTACTACTCTCATGTGGAAAAGAAATACTAAAAAAGATTTCTGTATAAACATTAAACTTTTATTTATAACTTTATTGTCTTATCTAAAACACTTTGTAGTGGCTTACTGGCTAAAAATTCCAGTTTAGATTATAATCCACAGAAATCTGATTCTACAAATAGGATATAATCTTAACTTTGATGTTTCAGTTTTCTTCTGTTTCCTATCATGAGGAAAATAAAACCAGGAAATCGGAGGTGAAGCAACAGTGCACAGTTCACTGTGCTGTCAGAAAGCATAAGAAACTCCAGTTTTTCCAAAATATCTAAGTCGGAGACTTTGAAATAGTCCATAATAAGTCACTAACTGCTGTTAGTGCTCCCATTACAACAGTGCAAAGTGTATTATTTCAACATAAAATCTAAAGCGAACTCCAGAGTCTATCAGAGCGAGGTGTGAAGTGCTAATCAACACACTATACAGACACACCTCCGTCCGTCCGTCCATCCGTCCGTCCCAGGGAGTCAAGTGAAGACTTAAGGCAATTGTCCAGTATTTCAAGACTCCACAGTGACTGCACTCAAAGATTTCATTTGCTTCAAGTCACTGAGTAACTGGCTTGAATCTTTACTTGACTAGCACTGAGCTAGACTACTGTCCACTGCCAGTCAGTCACACTAAGTACGCGTTACTTAGACGCTTTGCACAATTCCACAGAGTTCATCAGTACACACAGATGGTACAAGGACTTGAGAATATATCAAAACCTTATTAGTTCAGGTAATTTGTCAAAATATATTTTGTGCTGAAAAATCATGCTATAATACTACTAATCATTGATGTAAACATTTTCAAAAATACATTTTTAAATCAAAGAGTTTATTAGGAAATGTCGTAATAAAATATGCAATCTTTATATAAGTATGTCTTTTTAAAAATAAAACATGAAAACAAGAACATTAAAAATAAACCATGATGGAGGTAAACCAAATGAATTACGATATATCTATTGTTCTTTATTTCTTGGAAGATTTAAGAATAGAGACCAGTTATCTTTTCAGGGTAGCAGCTCTCAAAGGTAGAACACTGTTCAGATCTCTCTTGTTTTTCAATCTCTGCCATGACTAGGAAAGGGAAGGAAAAAAAATCAATATTAGAATACAAACTAAACACAGAACAAAAGACTGAATTCAAAGAATTAAAAGAATATTAGTGGTGATCCTATCTAAGTAGAAGTCTACATTATGTTTCTTATTTTTATTTCCCAAGGTAATTATTTCCCAGAAAAGAAACAATTATTTAATATTCTATTATTTTTTAAAAATGGGTACACAGGTGGCACAAAGAGCTATGTGACAATAGCAACATCACTTACAGATTGTACTATTTCATCTAAAATAGCAAAGTACTCTATCTGAATTTAAGAGGGAAAAATGACTTTGTTTTGTAGCTTTTATGATTGAAAACAGTATTTTTATAAAGGCAAGAGTAAATGTAAAACTCTGTATTTGCCCTGAAAAATACTGAAAGAGTTCCTAAGAAAAGACTACAATTCTCATGCATATGCCAAAACTCCAGGTCACAACTTTATGAGCATATTAGTTGTTCAAGTAACTAAAAGTATTGGCTTGACAGTTAAATAATCTAAAGGAAGCTCACTCACTACCAAGGACAAGTGAGCAACAGGAAAAGCACGCTCCACTTTGCTTGTTGTAAGGCAAGGCCCAATTTGCAGAGAACTTGCAACACACTGCTTGCATTTTAATTACATCAAAGTCTGTCTGTGTGTCCAAATAATGAAGACACAATTATCTCTACAGTCCCCATGTTCTGACCTTTCCCTCCTTATGAAGCCTCCACTTCTAGTTCTTACACATCTCTTTCTGCCAATGCATTTTCATACTGCCATTCATTGCAAACAGGTACCTCATCTAGTCAGACTACCGATGGATGACTGTGGACACAAACACATGCATACATCTTTAAAGCTTCAAAACATACATAAGATAAAATGCCATGGGGGGAGCAGCAGAAAAGGAAAAGGGCATGGTTCGCACATCAAGTCCTTTCTCTGATAAATGCCCTTAGATTTTTAAAAATATCCATGGGATCCATTGGTAGTCCATTATTGAGTCATTTGTGAATTTAATAAGCTCCTCATTAAAAATGTTGTTTCCACAAAAGTGAAACTCATAAAGGAAAAACAGAGTTAGCTCTCTCTGAAGGAAAATTCATCTAAATTCAAGTCATAAATTCTTCTTTCTGTCACATTAGTGACTTTATTTTTCATAACTTTATTCTTTTCATTTTAAAACACACTAGTCCACTAACATCTTTAGAGTCAACATGGTACACTGTTTACCTTTAAAAATTGATCCTTGATCATATCAAACTTCTGCTTCTCATGCACAGCTCTGGCGGTATTAGTTCCATCAAAAGGTTCTGCGTCATGAAATGTACATGTGGGAAAATTAGCACAATGGGGTTCTTTTCTTTCTTTTTAAATGAATTGGGGATCAAACCTAGGGCCTCATATATGCTAGGCCAGTGCTCTACCTTGAGTAAAGAACAACAGTTCAAGAACATATTTACATTAGGTCCAATTATATGAAACTGCCAGTATATCATAGCTTTTGATTTATAAAGGCAGCAAGTTTCATATGGCTTAGTTTAGTATTTGTACTAGGTGCGTATGTACACACACACACACACACACACATACAAATGTGATCTAGCTATGAGCTGTCTGATAAGGTGGATGAAATGCAAGTCAGAAGAATGACTCAAATGAGCAGAAGTACAACTAAATGGTGAAGGACCATCTGCAGGAGAACCAAAAGTTACACAAAGACTGAAGTACTCCATCTAAGGGAGGGCACAGTGCCAGATGTCACAGAGTAAGTTTAAACTCGGTTTTCATTTAAAAGCTGGTCTTGTTCGAAAGGGGAAAAGTCAGGGACCTTTGAGTAGAGCAGTGGTTCTCAACCTTCCAAATTCTGCGACTTTAATTCAGTTCCTCATGCCGTGGTGACCTCCAACCATAAAATTATTTTCATTATTTTTATGTAGATTTATTTCTCTATAATGTAAACTTATTTATATTACTGTTAAATCAAGATGTAAACATCTGTGTTTCCTGATGGTCTTAGGGGATCCCCAAAGGGCTTGCAACTCCCAAGTTGAGAACCACTGGAGTAGAAGTTCAATGCTGGAGAGAATGAAAGGCAATGCAGCATGTTATGGTGTGAATGGATGTTTACAGAGAGATCTGGTGAGGACAATTTTCATGAGGAATCTGGCAATAAAGAGATAAACTTCCAAACAGAGAAGACAGGAGAAACAAAGTTCTTATGTGTGCCCAGGACATGCTATCTTCTGTGTCCACACCCCTAGCCCATGCACCTTCACCCACTATACACAGCAGTAGAGGCCATAGAGAGGCAGGTGGACAGGACATACAGATCAAGTAAAGTTTTTTCAAAACCAAAAAAGCTTATGCAAGCCTTAAAACTGAAAGGGAGGAATGAAAGCCAAAAATCAATTGAGTTGCTTGAAAGAAAAGTGGCTAAGAGGAAAACCTGAAGAAAGCAAAGAAATATTATGGAAAAGTTCACTTTATTCATACAATCTAAGCAGGCCCATGATTCTGAAAACTCCTTTGTGTTTTTACAGGTGCGTATGTGTGTGTGCATGCGTACATGCATGACAACTTGAGGAAGTCATGTGTCTCCTTCAGCCATGGGGTCCTGTGGACAGACCTCAGGTTGGCAGTCTTGGCAGCAAATATCCTTAGCTGCTGAACCATTCGACAGGTCCCCTTTTAGTCATTTCATACTACTCAGAAAGTCTATGTTTAAAGATTTCACTACTCTCTCAAAGTACTGTGGATTCTAGTGGAAAAAGGCTACATGCCAAATTATATTGGACCACATCATATATAGATAGTACTTTATAAAAATGTTTACTTTTCAAAAGAATACAGGTAAGTAAAATAATATACGCTCATTGTGCAACATTAGCAACTGAACATCAGAGATTTAAATCCATATTCAAGCACCCTTTTAAATGTTGCAAAAAAACAAAGATTAAAACATTCTTGATCGGCTTAGTGTGGCAGTGCATGCCTTTAATTCCAGCACTCAGGAAGCAGAGACAGGCAGATCTGAGTTCAAGGCCAGCTTGGTCTACAAAGTAAGTTCCAGGACAGCCAGAGCTACACAGAGAAACCTTGTACAACAACAATATTAGAAATATTCTCAACCTAATGTTTACTATAAATGTTGAAATGTTTATTTTTTTTTCACCTCAAGATTGAAAAGAACCTTCAACTTTTATTTATGAAAGAAATTTTACAGTTTTTGTCAGGAATGTAAGTAGTGCTAGAGATACAAGTCAGGGCCCAGCTGGTTAGGAGGGACTCTGAGTCAAAGGAAATGTATTACCAACATATTTAACTACATGTAAACTCATTTTAGAAAATAGAATTGTTTTCAGATCATCTTTAAAGTTAAATCAACTTCATAATATGTATCATAAATTATACAGTTTCAGTCAATTTAGTATGAAAAGGTCTGAACTGCTCAAATCTTACCAACTAAAATGTTAAAATTTACATTTAGCATTTCTCAAAACTAAGGAACTTTCATTTTCCATATTAAAAAATGTAAAGGTAGACATATAAATGACCTCAAAACATAAACGCATTGCTTCAGCAGAAGGACAAGTTGGGATAAGCAGTTCCATGGTGGTAACTGGAAACTAGATGGCAGACAGTGGTCAGGGGAAGCCTACCTTCAACACAGATGTACTTATTTCTCCATTCCATATCATTAGGCCTTGGGATGGCTTTGGCTTCACGAACCGAAATCATCTGAGTGTTCCAGCTGAAGGGAGAACACAAAAAAGAACTGGCTGCCTTCTGAATTTCTTTTATTACATCAGTTGGAAGTTGACCTGACTGCCTGACACAACACTAAACCCTTGCCTGCTCCACCCACCCCTCAGCACCCATTCTCCATTTACGTTATTATGGGTGCTTCTGTATACCTCTTTGAAGGAGAGTCTAAGTTCCAGGATTTGAGCTATTTCTTTCACTGTTCAACTAGTTCCTCAGTGTATACTACACACTGTATATTCTTTCAGTAACAAATAGTACAAAAATAATTCTTTAATATTCTTTAAAGTTTAAGTAAGTAAAACACAAAAACACTGCCTACTGCTAATACCACAATAAAAAAGTTTCATTAGTTATGAGGTAAACTTATGAAATTTTCTTTTTCTAATAACATTGCTTGATTTTCTTCAGGTACACCTTACAGGATTTGGGATAGAATTTTGAAAGTAGCTAGCAGAAGCTAGGAAGAAAACAAAAGGTTGTCTGTGTTTTATGTAAGCAGCAACATTAGTTACCTAAGACAGGAGTCACGTAGTCCAAGCTGACCCTGAATTTTCTACCCAAGAGGACCCTGAACTTCTGGTCCTCCTGCCTCAACTTCACATGTGCAGTTCTATGCAGTGCTGGAAGCAGAACCTCATAAATAGGGCTTCATAAACCCTAGCCAAGCAGTTTACTAACTGGGCTGTACCCCACATCCCTAATACTAAACTATTTTGAGTAAAACAATTTTGTCTGCACTGATCCTCCGCCCTCCACCTCCTAAGTGCAGTGCTAGAAATAGTACCTACACGTCATAACCCTAGGAGAGCAGTTTATCATTGAGCTACACCCCATATCCAATCGGAAATTATTGAATCAAACAGTTTCATCTACATATTTGAAAATAAACCATATCCATTCTATAGTATCTACTAATTTTACATGGTTTGAAGATTATAAACATTCATATTTCTAAGTTACTACAATAAAAACATTTTTTCATTTTTCCAAGGAACACTCTAATATATATGAGCACTCGGCTGGTTTACAAAAAAATAAATAAAAATAAATTTGCAAATGAAGTGAAATCCTTTTATCAACTATATTTCCCTTTGTCTATCAACAAAGTGAGGAAAGACTATGGCTTGGGACCCACCAACACTCAAACAACTCTTGCTCAATGTATCAGGAAATCTCTAAGAACATAATCATGGGTCATATATGGAAGGTTTCTAGAAAAAAAATTTCCATTTTTAAATATGTAAGAAATCATTTGCTGTTTGTAAGTTCGATCATTAGGAAGTATCCTGTAAGCATGGTTTTTTATTATGGCTTTGATCAAGAGGTATGCAGAACATAGGGTGATGGCCTGTGCCTGTAACCCTAGAACTCAGAAGGCAGAGGCAGGAAGACTGCAAATACAAAGGCAGCCTGGGAGACTGAGAGACCTGGGTCTCCTCTTGTGAAGACACTATATATCGTGAACCATCTTAGAGTAGTGGTGAAACTACTGTACTCGGAGCAGCTGAGGAACCACTGCACTCAGCAGGGGAGGAACGACTGCACTTGGAGCAGCAGGATTTCAGGATCCCAGAGGAAGCCTGAGTCGCAGGAGCTCTTCCACACAGGAGCTCAGGATCACAGGATCACAGAGACATCTGGACTCTGAGGAGTTCTGACACAAGCAACATAACAGGAGAGACAGGCTCCAGTCAGAGACAGTGAATGCAGGCACCACTAAAGTTAACCAGATGGCAAAAGGCAAGCACAAGAATATAAGGAACAGAAATCAAAGTTACCTGGCATCATCAGAACCCAGTTCTCCCACCATAACAAACCCTGGACACACCATCACATCAGAAAATCAAGATTCAGATTTAAAATCACTTCTCTCAAGGATGATAGAGGACTTTAAGAAGGACGTAAACAAATCCCTTAAACAAATAGAGAACACACACAGGTAAACAGGTAGAAGCCGTTAAAGAGGAAACACAAAAATCCCTTAAAGAATTACAAGAAAACATAACCAAACAGGTGATGGTAACTATCTTCAACAAAATTATAGAGGAAAACTTTTCCTAACCTAAAGAAAGAGATGCCAATGAACATACAAGAAGCCTACAGAGCTCCAAATAGACTGGGTCAGAAAAGAAATTCCTCCCGTCACATAATAAAACAACAAATGCACAAAACAAAGAAAAAATACTAAAAGCAGTAAGGGAAAAAGGTCAAGTAACATATAAAGGCAGACCTATAAGAATTACATCAGACTTCTCACCAGAGACTATAAAAGCCAGAAGATCCTGGAGTGATATCATACAGATCCTAAGAGAACACAAATGCCAGCCCAGACAACTATACCCAGCAAAACTCTCAATCACTAGAGATGGAGAAACTAAGATATTCCATGACAAAACTAAATTCACGCAGTATCTTCCCACAAATCCAGCCCTACAAAGGATAAAAGATGGAAAGCTCCAATACAAGGAGAAAAACTACAACCTAGAAAAAGCAAGAAAGTAATCTTCCAACAAACCCAAAAAAAGACAACTACACAAACATAATTACACCTCTAATAACTAAAATAACAAGAAGAAACAATCCTCCTTAATATCTCTTAACATCAATGGACTCAATTCCCCAATAAAAAGACATAGACTAACAGACTGGATATGTAAACAGGACCAAGAATTTTGCTGCATACAGGAAACACACCTCAGTGGCAAAGACAGACACTGCCTCAGAGTAAAGGGCTGGAAAGCAATTTTCCAAGCAAATGGACCCAAGAAACAAGCTGGAGTAGCCATTCTAATTTCAAATATAATCGACTTTCAACCAAAAGCTATCAAGAAAGATAAGGAAGGACATTTCATTCTCGTCAAAGGAAAAATCTACCAAGATGAACTCTCAATTCTGAATATCTATGCTCCAAATGTAAGGGCACCCACATTCGTAAAAGAAACTTTACTAAAACTCAAAGAACACATTGCACCTCACACAATAATAGTGGGGGATTTCAACACCCCACTCTCAGCAATGGACAGATCATGGAAACAGAAACTAAACAGAGACACAGTGGAATAAAAGGAAGTTGTGAACCAAATGGATTTAACAGATATCTATAGAACATTTCATCCTAAAACAAAAGAATATACCTTTTTCTCAGCACCTCATGGTACTTTCTTCAAAATCGACCATAATAGGTCATAAATAGGTCACAAAGCAGGCCTCAAGAGATACAAAAATATTGAAATAATCTCTTGCAGCCTATCAGATCACCATGGACTAAGGCTGGTCTTCAATAATAACAAAAACAATGGAAAGCCCACATACACGTGGAAACTTAACAATGTTCTACTCAATGATGACTTGGTAAAGGAAAAAATAAAGAAATTAAAGACTTTTTAGAATTTAATGAAAATGAAGGCTCATCATACCAAAACTTATGGGACACAATGAAAGAAGCAGTGCTAAGGGGAAAACTCTTAGCTCTAAGTGTCTACAAAAAGAAACTGGAGAGAGCATACACTAGTATCTTGACAACACACCTGAAAGCTCTAGAACAAAAAGAAGCAAATACACCCAAGAGGAATAGAAGGCCGGAAATAATCAAACTCGGGGCTACAATCAACCAAGTAGAAACAAGAAAAAACTATACAAAGTATCAACAAAACCAGGAGCTGGTTCTTTGAGAAACTCAACAAGATAGATAAACCCTTAGCCACACTAACCAGAGGGCACAGAGACAGTATCCAAATTAATAAAATTAGAACTGAAAAGAGAGACATAACAACAGTAACAGAGGAAATTCAAAAAACCATCAGATCCTACTATAAAAGCTTATACTCAACAAAACTGGAAAATCTGGATGAAACGGACAATTTTCTAGACAGATACCAGGTACCAAAGTTAAATAAGGAGCAGATAAACCATCTAAACAGTCCCATAACCCCTAAAGAAATAGCAGCAGTCATTAAAAGTCTCCCCACCAAAAAAAGCCCAGGATCAGATGGTTTTAGTGCTGAATTCTATCAGACTTTCAAGGAAGGCCTAATACCAATTCTTTTCAAATTATTCCACAAAACAGAAACAGAAGGAACACTACCCAATTCATTCTATGAAGCCACAATCACGCTCATACCTAAACCTCACAAAGACCCAACAAAGAAAGAGAACTTCAGAACAATCTCCCTTATGAATATCGATGCAAAAATACTCAATAAAATTCTAGCAAACCGAATCCAAGAACACATCAAAACAATCATCCATCATGATCAAGTAGGTTTTATCCCAGGAATGCAGGGATGGTTCAATATTCGGAAATCCATCACTATATAAACAAACTCAAAAGAAAAAAAACGTATGATCATCTTAACTAGATGAGGAGAAAGCATTTGACAAAATTCAATATCCCTTCATGGTAAAATTCGTGGAAAGATCAGGAATTCAAGGTCCATATCTAAACATAGTAAAAGCAAACCAGTAGCCAACATCAAACTAAATGGAGAGAAACTTGAAGCAATCCCACTAAAATCTAGGACTAAACAAGGCTGCCCACTCTCCCCCTACCTATTCAGTATAGTACTGGAAGTCCTAGCCAGAGCAATTAGACAACAAAAAGAAGTCAAAGGGATACAAATAGGAAAGGAAGAAGTCAAAATATCACTATTTGCAGATGATATGATAGTGTACTTAAGTGACCGCAAAACTTCCACCAGAGAACTCCTAAACCTGATAAACAACTTCAGCAAAGTGGCTGGTTATAAAATCAACTTACTCTACAGATGGTCCTCTGACCTCTACATGTGCCAGGGCACACATGCATTCCTCACCCCCAACACACAATAACAAAGTAAATAAATAAACAGATGTAATTTAAAACATGTTTTAAAACCAGAAGTGGTAGCCCCTGCCTGTGATCTGAGCCCTGGAGAAACAGTGCCAGGAGGGTCCCTAGGGATTGCTGGGTGGCTAGCCTAGCCAAATCAGTGAGCACAAGGTTCAATGAGATAATATTTTCAAAACAAAGGGTGGAGGGCAAATAAGGAAGATATCCAAATCAATCCCTGGCCTCCCTACAAAGACGCAGGCACGCACGCACGGAGTCATGACTTCAATTTGAATGCACGGAGTCATGACTTCAATTTGAATCCCAGGTTCTCCCACTACTTAGCTGTATTGTTATGAGCACATTTTATGCATATAAATTCCCTAAACTTGGCAAACTTTTGCAATGATTAAATGAAACACGCAGCAATCAACACATACTGGATACTAGGAAAATACTATGAACAATTCCTATTGCAACGTCTTTAAAGTAAATTTAGAAATCTTTAAAAGTAAATTTAGAAACAACCATTACGCCTTTAAAATCTGTTTATATCTCATGTTTCATAGTTTCATATTTTTTGTCAATCAAGCCTCCCCTTTCATCATGGCTACCTGCTGTAATTTTTTGTTCTGTTTTGTTTTTTTGTTTTTTGTTTTTTATTGTTTTTCGAGACAGGGTTTCTCTGTGTAGTCCTGGCTGTCCTGGAACTCACTCTGTAGACCAGGCTGGCCTTGAACTCAGAAATCCGCCTGCCTCTGCCTCCCAAGTGCTGGGATTAAAGGCGTGCGCCACCACTGCCCAGCTCCTGATGTATTTTTTTATTTGCATTTCATTCTAATACAACTATTTATTCAGATCAACATTTTAAAAATTCCAAGTTTGTCTTGGCTGTATTTTTTTCCATAAATTTTAAATTCCTAGAAACAGATGTTCAAACTACATACCATCTACATAAAACTAAAACATAAGATCCACCTAGGCCTAGAAAGAGTCCTCAGCACAAAGTAGAATCACAAATGGAATAAAACAAAACTCAAGCATATCAAAGCTGAAATAATGGCTCAAAGGTTAAGAGCATGTATTATTCTTCAAGAGGACCCAAGTTCAGCACCCACACAAGTCAGCTCACAACTACAAGAAACTCCAGCTCTAGGTGATCTGGCCCCATCTTCTGGACTCCATGAGAACTGCACCCACACATGTACAAACATACACCAGACATATACATATCCAAAAAACTGAATCTTAAAATGAGGCTAATTAAACTGTGAATATTTTATTAGCAAAGAATAGGGAATTGAAATCTTAGTTGCTACTAGCTGTTAGATGCTATACCTCATGAACCTACTTATAGCACTGAAATTAACAAATGCAGCTTCTGACTAAATCTAGTGCATTCACTTATATATAAAAGAACAAGCACAATTTAAAGTTTTACTTACTCAAATTCTGTAGCATAATATTTAAGAAAGCCCAGTAAGAGGTCCCCAAGACTTGATTCATTCTTTGAGAGGTAAGGAGGAACATTACATGGGGCATGATGAACAAGATGCAGCTGTACAGAAGTACTAAAAGATTCCTGTTGAATGAAAAAGGGGAAATACACAAATCCATTTAAAACATATACTAAGAAACTCATCCAGCCTTATCTAAGATCTTTGAAGACAGAAAGCTTTCTTTGTGCTGGCAATTTAAATTTTTTTCTAATTTTTTTTTCACTAAAGATCTCAGTAGGGTAGAAAGTATATGAAAACCCAGTGCTTGGCTTGAGTATATCATTATGGTATCAAGAGATTTCAAACATGAGTCAAATTTTATTATACATACCATGATTCTCAATGACACACATTCATAAATGTATCTCCTTAAATATTTCTATGGTGAAGCGTTGTACTTATATATGAAGGAGATATCAAGCACAAAGTAACAGCTTTTTCCACCTGTCACTTAACAGTCTTCTCAAAGGTCACAAGCTTCAGTATATGAAGTTTTGTTTTGGTTTGTTTTTTTGAGACTTTAAGAAAACTGTTTGATTTTGCTGTTGTATTTTAAGGGGAAACAGAAAGATGGATGTTCCATATGCTAAACTTGAAAAGCTGAACTTGAAAAGATAATGAAGGGAAAAGAAGATAGAATTCATACAAACAACAAAGATCCACCAAACTTTTATCATAGTAATTTACAAAGGAGTTCTTAGCTATGTGTGATCTAGGTCTAAATAAGGCATTTATTAGAAAAAATATGAGTAGGTACTTTCTGTTCTAAAGTATTTGTCTTCTTATCTGACCTTTCCTCTTTCAGCAAGTCTGGATCTGAAATATACTAAATGAACAGAGCGATTTTCAAGTCATATATATTCACAAAGTTTTGTTTTTTGTTTTTTTTTTATAAGATTCTTTTTTTTTTTTTTTTTTTGGTTTTTCAAGACAGGGTTTCTCTGTGTAGCTCTGGCTGTCCTGGAACTCACTCTGTAGACCAGGCTGGCCTCGAACTCAGAAATCCGCCTGCCTCTGTCTCCCAAGTGCTGGGATTAAAGGCGTGTGCCACCACAAAGTTTTTTTTTAATGCAGGCTCTCAAACTTATTATGTACCAGAGGATGACCTTGAATTTCTGATCCTCCTGTCTCTATGTGGCAAGGGAGAGATTATAAGCATGCACTACCACGCCCACTTTTAAAACATGGTGCTGGGGGTGGGGTGGATCCAAATCAGGGCCTTGTTCACAGCAGGAAGTCACTCCTGCAAACTACATTCCTGATCCCCTAAAGGACATTCTAAGGTAATTTTCACAGTGCCATTAAGAATTAAAAAAAAATTTTTCCCTATTGCTATTCAATTTGAAATGTATTTTAAAGGGGAGCTGGGAAAGGACTCCAGCAGCACACAAACTGTAATAACTTCTTAATTCTGAAATATATCCACCTTAGGTACCATTTCAATTGGTAACAGCTAAATAATTACAAGGCTAAAAACAAAACAAACAAACAAACAAACAAAACCAGTTTTACCTAAATATCTAAGTGGACAACGTACCACTGACTGCAATCCTCAGAGTCGGGGAGATCAATAAAAACAAAGGAACAAAAATTAAAACATTCCTTTGTGTTACTATCTGTAATTCCACAACAATACTTAATAATAATTGTGTTGCAGTTTCTAACAAGATTGAAATATATATCCCATCTTTAAGGGAAGCTCCTTTAAGGCAGAAAGTAGTAAAATGCCTCAAAATAGTTCAAGTACCTGAAACTAACCAGATTAATTAGGGCCCTCGTTTCCCAAAAGTAAACAGTAAAACCTGTGGAGAATCACTCTGACAAGGCAGGCTGCACAGGCAGGTGAAGCTGTCTTTGAGTCACTTCTGCTCCTGTGAGTAACCCCTCAGTCATTATCCCTCTAGGTAACTCCATCAAAACCCATTCAGACTTCAGTGGTGTATGTATTTTGGTCTGTTGTGAGCTCCCTATCAGGGGTTAGTTAGTAGATGTATGTGTGTTGTGTTTCTCCAGGAAAGTCTGTCACATACATAAAAAATGAGTGTCTCCCTAGAAGAAAAACTATATTCCAGTTCCAACTGCAAAGCCAGTAGACGGTCAGTTTTACATTTCTGACAGTAGAGAGAGTGCTACATCATTCAACTCAAGCTAACTGTTAACTGACTAGTCAAAGGTAGAAATGTGGACAGACAGAAAAGCAGCTTTATTTCATAATAGAGCCTCAAGGAAAACAAATGCATTGTCTCTATCATACTTTTATGGGTAGAGATAATGCATTTGTCTCCTTTTGATCTATTACCTATAAAACTGATCTTTTATAGGTAAAAGATCACCTACTATAAAGTTTAAAACTAAAGAGGTATGAGACCTACTCTACTAAAATACTGAATGACTTGAAACAACAATTTGGCTAGTCTTACTTCTATTGTTCCTTTGGTATGACTTTATACAAGAGTTATGTCATACTGACAGAAAAAAAAACTGAAGAAAAAATGTACACCCCCCCCCCGCCAAAAAAAAAGAAAAGAAAAAACAAATACCCTATCACACCTAAAAGAAGCCACAAATAAACAGGAACTTATCTGCAGAAATCCTCAGTTTGGGGTAAATATTTACATATGGAAAGATTCTCTGGATTAAGAAAAATAGACACTATTCTAACTGCTAAGCAGATAAGAACTTAGACTAAGTGTTAAGAGAGCATAAGGAGAACTATAAAATCAAAGGGAAAAGAAGCCTTAGAGTACAGACTAGAATCAGTGGGAAAGCAATTTAACCAAATGCAGTCCCTGTGAATAGATTTTCCAGATTAACATTTAATAAGGAAGGTTTTTGTCATTACAGTTTTAGAATATTCTTGCTTTGAATTTCAAATAAAAAATAGATAATGATCTTCTAATGTGTGAAAGTATTTTCCAAATAATATATAAATGTTGACTTTTTTGGATAAATATAGTTTGTCATTTCTTTTTCATCAATGCCAGCTTAAAAGAAGTTTCAAGATGAATCAAGAGAAATATCTGATAGTCCTTTTGAAATTGGCTGCCAATATCCTGAGCCAGAAAAACAACTTGAGCCATTACATCATCTGAACAAAGCACTTTGTTATGACTGATCCTTCTTAAGTAGTAACACTTAGCAACCCTCTTCTAAGATAGCTTGTAGGGATAATGCTGTTTATATCTCTCATCTTTTATCTGTCACATTCAGTATCACAAGTGAACTGAAATATATCAATTTTCAGAATTATTTTAACTCAGGGATTGTGACAACAACTTGAGGACATAATTTCAGTCCTCACAGCCCAAGTAAAAAAAGGCTGCCCTTGGTGGCACATGCTACAAGGCCAAGGACAACCTGGACTTGTAAGAGGTGGTGTCAAAGGCAAAAACTAAACAAACAAAAACAAAAAGGGGGGAAATACTTATTATAATCTTTGAAAAATAGAAGAAATTATCTCATTGTAAAATAACAATTTAACTATTAAGTCATTTTTAAGTTATTTGTAAGTTTGCCATAGTTCTTTTTTAAAGTTCATATAGGAATAGAAGTCATATACAAATAAAGTTAAATGCAATCTGTAAGTACAATTATATTCGTGAATGCTACAGTAGTCTCCCTAGAAAACGCAATACTGGGGAAATAGCAGCTTCTGGATCATCCACTTGCAACTATATGACTTGATCAATTATGGAAGCCCTTTTCTAACACTAAAATAGGCATCAACATTAGGCTGTGTTTGGGACTAACTAAATTTCATTAAAAACTTGATGTTTTTAGTAGTTAGAAAAATGATGGTAATTATTAGGAAGAAACAAGGTAATTTGCTTGTTCTATCAGACAGACCACTGAAAAGGTGTTCTGCTGAACAGTAAATAAATTCCATATAAAGTAAATCCTACATAAGATGGGGTAGTAAGTTCTTATGAACATCAATCTTACAGCAAATTTAACAGTGTAATTTAAGTAGTTAAGATGGCAATCTAACCTCACCTGAAAGCAAATTAAACAATTCGCAATCTCGGAGATGCTAGTTTTTGTTGTATTTTTGTTATTAGTTTTGTTATATAGTTTTTTCTTTTGTTTCAATCTGGCCGAGCTTGCTTTCTTTTGCCTAGGTGTGCCTCTGTCTCCCACATACTAGGGTTACATATGTGTTCCTTCCCTACCAAGTACACTTAGTATCACGTAAAGCTGTGAGACTAAGTTAATATTAATTTACTTATTACAGTCATAGAAACAGGATCATTAGCGTAAGAAGGATGGAGAATATAGAAACACAAGTGAATGTAAACAGAAATCAGGATTCTGTCATGAGGGAAAAGTCAAAAAATTAGAAAAATGAAACACAGAAGTAAAAAAAAAAAAATAGGGTGCTTATCAGTAAAAAATAGTAAGTACGTACACTGTCTATTCTACCCCCAAGCACAGTACATTAAACTGATGTTTCTCTATTGTATTAGTACAAATGATTTCACATAGCACAGGATTTCGAGTGAGATTTCCATAGATGTACTTTCAATATACAGTAAGAGATTGTTTTTGGTTTTGGGGGCAGGATCTTATAATATAGCTCAGGCTAATCTGAAACCCACAATCCTCCTGGCTCAGTCTCCCAAGTACTGGATCACAGATGTGTGCCCCCATAACCAACTAAGAGTCTTTTAGAGTTAAGTACTGGATTCTTTGTATGATGAAATACATCACTCTTTTTACATCAAACACTGGACCGTAAGGGAAAATGAAGCTATAACAATAAAATGAACATATAAATATTATTTTAGATCATTCAGTATGGGCTAAAGTATAAAGTATTTGTGGAAGGAGGAAAACATTTAAGAATAACAAAGAAGCCACTTCCCAAGCAGTGTCACTTGTTAAGCTGGTTACCTGTCTTGCTATTAGGACATTTCATTTTGAAGGATGCTTGTGGCTAACTGTTCAAGTCTGGTGCTGACTGCTGTTCTTAGGCATCACAAAACATTAAATTCATGTAATTGGAGTTTCCTGCTGTTCCCCAGAAATGGTGGGAATGCTCAGATTTGTATATTCCCTAAAGTATATTAAAATAAAAAGAAACTATTGCTACTATTTAAAAAAGAATGACAAAAAGTTAAATAAGCTACTTTTCATTCTACACTTGATATTTTCATTTTTCATATTTAAGAGCATACTGATTCCTAACTATATTAAAAGCCCACTAGAATAATTCTTCACTAGCAGAAGTTTATTCTGCAAAACAAAACAGGCCAATGCCGGAAATTCTTATCATAGTCTGTTCTAGTAGATGACCCACGAGATACTGGGACACTCTACTACACAACTTATGAAACCTTTATTAATTAGGCAGCACCCCACATATGTGCAGCATAACAATTAATATTCAAATACAAGGATTAACACTTTAGCTCAACTATCATAGATTCAACTAAACCGATGCTGCATGTCAGGCATACTTACACTTTGTATACAACAAGAACTTGTTTGAATACCAAGCATACAAGCTGCATAGTATTCTCCTGTGTAATATGCCCATTAAGATTTTTTAAAAAAATCTTTTATGCATGAAATATGTAACATAACATATATGAAACAGGCCAACATTATATAGTTTAAGAAGTTTTAGAAGGTTGGCCAAACATTCTAGAGAAGCAGTTAAACTATTATTTTTAAAACAAATCATGAGCTTTGATGACAAAGAGTAAAGAAAAATTATCAAGAAAAAAATATGAGAACACTGAAAAGCCTATAAATCAAAATGCCTATAAATTATGACTATGTACATTACTTCACCTGGGTTTCTCTCAGCTGAAATAATACATACTAAATTTTTGCTAGGAGGCATACTTCAACTTTCTATTAATATCAGAATTTTTACTATTATGCAAACAAGATAGTATGCTACTGCTATTTTTGTGTACTGCTTATTAAAATGATGTGAAGTGAAATGATTTATACAATTGTTAACTTAATTTTCTCTTTTCAAAATATAAATACACTACAATGAATTTTTCTGAAGTACTAACTAAACACAAATGTTGTAAAATTTTATAAAATAGTATGAAGAAAGTTGGAGTAAGGTCAAATGAGCCCTGACCAACTGAGTATGAGTGATTCATATTAGTGATAATCATGCATATCATGCAAGAAAAATTCAAACAACATAACTGACCAGATTAAATGCCAATGACCAAAAAGTATCAAAACGTGATATTTACTTCAGTCTAGAAGTATAATAGAAAATGCTACTATATATTTAGCTTTATAAATTTTTATATTCACATTAGTACTGCATATAATAACCCCAAAGATAATTAATATATATTATAATAATTTATAAGAAACACTTACTGGGTAAATTTTTTGGAGGGATGGAAGGATGGGTTCAGGTAGGGCTATAAAAAGAAAAAGTTTAAAGCTTCTGTGATTCACATGATTCATATTACAAGAGAAAATTTTGTCAACCTTCACCCCAGGTATGAGACCACAAGGGTTGCCACTAAAATTCGAGTTTTCCTGTATTTCATGGAATCTAGCTACTACATTTTTAGTTCATGTAAACTGACAATTTAAGATTTTGTTAATGAACTATGCACCTTCCTATATATAAATTAATGTTTCCTCAAGGTTTTAGAGTAGAGTCCACCAACAAAGGTCCACAAGTCATTCAATTAAATATCAAACACAAAATAGGTGAGACAGAATTCTACAGATTTTGAATGGACATTAACATGAACATGATTATCAAAACATGTAATTTTAAGAGTGAGTTCGGTGTTCCTAAACCATCAGTTCAATGTTCCTGTATCATTAGAGAACAGTTATCATTACTGTTCCTTTATTATTTAATTTCTATTAACAAGCAATACTAAAGTTATAAAAAAATTGAGCTATTTAAAAATCAAAACCAAAGTCACATTCAGCTACATAATAACACTGCTTAAAGAGCATCTCAGTAAAGATCAGAAACCTAAAATCACGAGATTTGTACAGCCATCCTAGAAATATGAATAAAATATACCACAAGAAACTCATTAACCTATTTATTACCCTCGTTTAAACTTTTTCTTTCTTTTAGGCAAGGTCTCATACAAACCAGGTTGGCCTCAAACTTACTACTTAGGTGAAAATGACCTTGAATTTTGGGTCTCTAGGCCTCCACCTCCCAAGTGCAAGAATCCCAGAAGTACACCACCACACACCTGTTCTGGAGTGCTGTGAATAAAACCTATGGGTTCACACATGCTAGGAAAGTTCTTGCCAACAGAACTGCATCTCCAGGAAGTTCACAACTCAATGATTTCTGAGCAAACCCAATCTTATTAAATGTTTAAAAAAATCTTGTATCATTATAAATATGACGTAAAAGACAAGATACCTGTTATTCACAATGTAATTCTAAAATATGTGGAGTATCATAAAATACAAGTGCTTTAATTCCAAGATGTCTTTTATGCTAGAGATCAAATATAGCAGCATAAGATAAAGTTTGTAATTAAGAAAAAGAACTATATTATATATAATTGAAGCTTAGTAACAAAGAATACCCAATACTTTGCTACCTAGCAAAAACTGTAAATAATCTACATACAAACATACTTCATAAATTAAAATTATTATAAAACAAAAGATGAAGAAAAATTTTTTAAAAAATCACAATATTTTATGCTACATTCTAGAACCATTATTTGGAATGACAAGGGAGAAAAATACCAACAATTGGGCTTGGAGTCATTCAAAGAAGCTTTAAAAACGAATTTAGAAGGTTTTTGAAGCAAAGATACGGTGGCTTGAGTGACAGCGGTCTCCACAGCACACATGTATGTTTGAATACATCCCAGTTGTTGGAACTGCTTAGGAAGGACTAGGAGGTGAGCCTGGTGGAGGTGTGTCACAGGGGTACTTTGTGTGTCTGGCTCCTGCTTTATGGATCAAGATGTGAGCTCTCAGTTGGTCCTGCTACTATGCCTTTGCTCCAGTATCAGGAACTCTAACCCTCTAAAACCACATGCCCAATTAATTGCTAACTTTTATAAGTTACCTTTTAATTTATGGTCATGGTCTTTTGTTACAGCAATAGAGAAATAATTAAGATATAAGTTGGTGCCAAGAAGTGAGCTACTGATGGGACAGACAGACCTGACCATATGAGGTTTTTGGAGGAATGTGGAAGACTGGAACTGAGAACCAGAAAAGTGGTTTAATGTTCTAAGTATATCTTAATGGGCTATCCTAGTAGGATCTTGGAAGACTGAGAGTTATGTTGACTGTTGAAAGCCCAGGCCAAGAAGTGTCATAGGCTAGAAACCATTCTTGTGATATTTTGGCAAAAAATGTGGCTGCTTTTCTTGTCCTAAGAATTCTCCTGAGGCTAAATAGAAAAGAAACAGACTAATTTCTTTGGCAGAGACTTCAAAACAGTCTAATATTGACTTTGTGCTATCAGTAATCACTCTTATGTAGTAGATCTATAATGAAAAAGAATGAGGAGCAAATAGAAATACAAAATATACAAAAAATATAGGAGAAAATGAATACCCGGAAACTTGATGCTAGAGTCAAGGCCCTGCTGAGTGAGAAGAGCAAAGAGAGGCTTCATATGGAACAGAAGAGAGGGAAGGGTGCTCCCAGGGCAAGACCCCAACCTTTTGTAAGCTTACAACTTATGAAAAGGAAAGGCCTAAGGAATTTTCTGCTCCTAAAAAAGTAGCAACAAAGAAAAACTGCAAATGTGATTCAGGGGAGTCTAGCTCCATCCCAAGCAGGCAGTCGAACTTGGCAGTGTTATCCACATGGTTCTAGCTTTAGAGTCAGGAAGAATGCATGACTAAGAAGGTTAGTGCAGTTAAGCTGACCCACTAAGGCCAAGTGTGTCTCAGGAGTCCTTGCACAGAGAGGCTATTCATAAAGCTATCTAAAGTGAAGCTTGGATTGCACTATAGACCCCAAGATATTGGAGATACCAGAATCAAGAGACATCTGCCCAGGAGAGCTACACATGAGAAATATAATGAGCCCAAGAGAGGGGGGGAGGGGGGAGGGTAGGAATACGTGACAGGCACCAAAGCAAGATGGGAAGAGATCTTTGACATCAGACTCACAGCTACAGGATTTGGAGTTTGCCCTGCTGGGCTTTAGTTTTGCTTTGGTCCAGTATTTCTTCACAAAGTCCCCATTCCTCCTTTATGGAATGGCAAGATATACTGTGTCATTATATATTAGAAGTATATAATTTGCTTTTTAATTGTAAAGGTGGAGTGCAACTTTGAGATTGCCTTGAGTCTCACTGGGCTTTAAGATTTTAATAGTATTGAGACTGAAAAAGGTTAGGTACTTTTGGAGTTGAATTAAATGCATTTTACATTATAATCATGCCAACCATGGAAATCAGGGAGTCAAATGTAGTGATCTGAATGAGAATGGTAACTACAGGTTCATATTTTAAATAGTTGGTTCTCAGTTGGTAGAACTATGTGGGAAGGATTCAGAGGCATGTCACTAGAGGTGGGCTCTTAGTTTTTAAAAGGCTTGTGCCACTATGTCTCTCTGCCTCATGCTTTCGGATTAAGATGTGAGTTCTTAGTTGTTTCGATACCACGTCTTTACTCCACCATCATGGACTCTCAACCTCTGAAATTGTAAGCCCCAATAAGCATTTTCCTTTATAAGTTGTCTTAGTCATGCTGTTTTTGTCACAGCAATGGAAAAGTAATTATCAATTTCTTTGCTTTACAACTTTAAAGATTTTTTTAAATTTTAGGCATTAAAGAAGCAGTAGGAATATTTATAACACGTAGTTGTAAACACTACTATGATGATAGTCTCAACAAGTTCACTAGTTTAAAAAGTATCTTACTCAAAAACAACATAAACTCAGAAAAAATATCTGGCTGTATAATTCATTTTTATTTAAGAATTTTGCATTTTAAATGCATCTTTTAAATTTATCTTTCAAAAGAAACAAAATATAAACAAAAGTTCATTTTCAATATAAAGTATTAGGTAATACCTTGACAAGGACTTATTGGTAAGATTACTACAAAGTTACACGATAAGCATTCCATAATGATTTATCAAAACTTTTAACAGTCAAAGAGTATACTGTCAATAATACTAAGACATCACTAATTTTGAAAATGCAAAACAATTTAATTTCATAATAATATTATTTCTACCCAACTGATAATTTTATTGCATTAACTCTTGCCCTTAGATTGTCTTTAGAATTTGTTCTAGGTATTTTTCCTGTTAAGCTTTGATCAGTGATTTACTGAAATATGTGTAGTCTGTGACTACTAACAAGTATCATAAGAAATGCTATGGTCTTTTTACTCTTTCAACATGCAGAAGAACACCTGTTTCCTTCATGGCAACATTATATTTAAAACATTCAGAAAGCTAAACAATAATCATTACTCAAAAACTTATATAGATAAGAATATAAAGGCAAAAGAAATAAAATAATATCATCAATATCACAAAAAGTAGTCAGTATCCACAGAACCCTCTAATGGCCATAACAGTGTGACCAAAGGGTAGCCAGGCTCTGCCCTATAGAGTAAAAGCCCAAGATCAGGCTTCAAAATCCCATCAATCACAGGCCACCCTGGAAAAGTCTACCCCCAAGAACTCCTACGTAAAACCTGCCCCTCACTCGCCCTTTGCTCCCAAGCAGATGCAACCCCCTGCAGTATTCTTCCAATGAATCTCTTATATGAGGTTTGTTGTGCAGTATGACTTTGTGGTTGGTACTCCTTGGCTCTCAACTGCCATACCTTTCCCCTCAGAGCTCTAATGCTTGCCCTGGGAGATATCTTTCCCTTCAAAGCTCTAATGATTACAGTTGGGGATAGCTTTCCCTTCAGAGCTGTAACGCTTCCATTGGTGCATACCTTTCCCCTCAGAGCTGTAACATGTCTCAAATAAAAAATAAGTCTTTCTGAACCATCTGTTGCAAGACAATAGGATCAACAATACAGTAGTGAAACATCTTTACATATTAAAGTGAATATAAGAAAACTGTTAAATGATAAAAGCACATTGAAACTTCTTCATAATGTTTTCCAAAGAATGAAATTTCCAAAATATTAGTTCAGGGTAACAAAACAGGATAACAGCCCTTAGACAGAGTACTTTTTAAAACAATGCAAATCATAAACAAGCAAAAGATGCTACAATGAGGTTTATTTGAATTTCAGTTTTAAGTGAAAAACATCCCATAATACTTACTTTGTAAATAGTGCAAAACCATCAATACAAGACTATAGCTGCTTAAAGTGCCACGACTGGCATCATTTATCTCATGGTGACTTGCCCACTTCTTAATCACCAGCACTAGTGGACGAACTCGATTTTCAACTGCAAGTAAAATTAACACTTAAAATGATCATATCACAGTTTCTTTGAAAATGTATATGATTTCCTAATTCTGTGCCACTAAGAAACACTGCTTCCCTCTATGCTAAAGATACTGCTCACTCTCAATGTGCTACTTACAAGCTTACCTTAGCTTCCTTTAAACCATCATTTCCTTAAATACATATAGTAACATATTATCCAAAAAGCAAGAAACAGTTTAAGAAAACACAAGTAATGAGGTATTGCTATTTACTGTAAACACAGTTAACAGGGCATAGAGAATACAGGAAAAACAGAAGCTGGAGGTTATTTACAAACAAACCAAAAACTTACGGTATGCATAAGTTCTGAGAAGGAATGTGTTTCTAATTCCAACGGTATTGTTTACATTTAAGTCGAATTCCACACAACTATTTAAAAGAACAAAGGAAAACACACTTCAATACAAGGTCTTGAAGATGGACTATTAATTAAGCTGATTCTAATCCATCCACTGATGCAACATGGAATGAAAACCACCACAGACTGCATTTTTAAAATGAGTCACTAAAATAGGAATATATACCTAGTGTGCCATTTAGTTTGGTGTGTATTAAAAATATAAACTAAGATTACTATTTAAAAGACATAATATATTAATGCTTCTAATTACTCCAAATGAAGTTTTAAAATCTTGTAACCTTTTCTAGATAAACAAAATCCTATGACCAAAACATTCCTGTATAAACTATCCCACTAAGTTGTATCTTCTCAAAGTATAGGTTTACCTATTTTCAAACAAAACAAACAAACAAATAAAATTCAAGTTTTAAAAAACCAGTATCTATACAGCATATTGTTTCTAAAAATGGCTGGAAAATTCTATGTTAAATGCAGGTGATGGTGATGTAGGAAGTGATGCATTACTCAAAACATCATCAATGGATGCTTCTTTGAAGCCAAAATACCCAACTTTCAACAGAGAAAACAGGGCAATTATTGTTACTATCTATGAAGAAGGAAAAATTACTTTATATAAATTAGTTCCACTTATATTCATTTTCCATTGGGTCTAATTTCTTTTAATACTACATTGTTCTATGAAAAGAATTCCAAAAGGGTAATGACTCAGCAAGTAAAGGTGCTTGTTGCCAAGACTGACATCATAAATTCAATTTCCAGGACTCCATGATGAAAGAAGAGAACTGCATATACACTACAGTGCATTATACATGCACACATGTACACACATACACTAAATAGATGTATTCCCCTCTTAAAACACTACCAAAAAAATCTCCGGGCCTATAATGAAAAAAAAAAAAAAATCAAGCATCCCCTCATGTCTACTCATAGTAAATGGATAGTAGTATTAGTGCTACAGAGATATAAAAAGCTTTGGGAAACTTATGGTGACAACAGTTAGTCTTTATGTTTGTGTGATAAATGCCAGAGGCAATTGATATACCCTCTGCATAACTCAATGCATCACAAAAGCATGTAGATCGAGACCTGGAGAATTACACCTTTTCTAAGACAGGAGAAACATGTCAGCAGTAGATTACCTGCCTGCATGCCTAATGCCCTATGTGAACATTCTCCAGAACTACCAGAAAAATAATTTTCTAAAACTATGAACTGAATATCCACGATGTTTCCTCTACAGGACTAATCATAGGTTTCTCACACAAATTGATAAAAAAAAAAAAGAATTAAGTATAAGACCATTCTAAATAAGTGCTAACTAAACTATGAAAAGGGCATTTCTCTGCAGTATGCTTTAACAAGAAGGCAGAATGTAACCTAGTCAAGCTCAGCAGAGAACTTAGGTATTAGACTAGCCCCAATTTTTTGCCACACCTTGAACAAACAGAAAGAAGTTTTAGCAAGTAAACAACTCTTAAACATATAACTAACAAAGTTCAATCCTGTACATGCATGTACATATTTCACTGTAAACACCAAGAAAACCTGCTTTATCACAATCCTATGTTTAGAAAACAGTTTACACATCTTTTCAACAAATGAAATAATCAATCCATACTCAACTTTTCTTATTTCTGCTGGGCTGTTCATTTGTTTTGAGATAGACACTCACTAGTAGCCTATACTGTATCTGGACTCATCATACTGCTGCCTCCAGCTCCACTGCTATGACTAAACACTTGACTGTACCATTTACATTCTCGTATTCAAATATCATGTAATATCTTCTAATACAATATTCTTACGAATAGAACACAGGAGAATATAAAGAAAAAGTTAAATTTCTGAAATTGTTTTTATAGTTTTTGTGTCTATTATTCCCTATACTCACTATATCTTTAAGTGAAATATAATTTGTTTAATGATAAAGTTACAACAAACCCTTTGACATATACACCAAATTTTATCAAAAAAGATAGATATGTTTTGGGGAATGCATTATGGAGTTTTCAAATTTTAAACTGGGTCCTCCCTGATTGGTCTGGATCTCATTGTATGGACCATAGGTTCTCAACCTCTGAGTTGCAACTTCTTTAAAGGCCAAACTACCCTTTCATAGCAATAACCCAATACTATCAGAAAATATGATTCATAACAGTAGCAAAATTACAGTTATGAAGCAGCAGTTCTATGTTGGGGTCACCACAACTTGAGGAACTATATTAAGAGGCTACAGCATTAGGAAGGTTGAGAACCACTAAGGTAGACCAAACCTGGACTCAAACCCACAGAAATCCATTTGGAAGTGTGCATCATTATGCTGAGCTACAAGAGAATCATTTTAAAACACAAATTAGATAGTCCCAAATAGTCAAAATTCAAGCAGAGTAGCTAAGTTCAGTTAAGCATGAATGAAGACTGCTCAGATTATTTCAAAATATAATTCTAAAGACAATGGACGTAGAGGAACACGCCTACAACCCCATCACTCAGGAAGTGAAAGCAGAAGAATCCAAAGTTCAGGGCTGTCCTTAGGTATACAATGACTTCACAGCCAGCCTGATTCATGAGACTGTCTCAAGAAGAAGAAAATAGGAGGAGGAGAAGAAGGAGGAGGAAGAGGAAGAAGAGGGAGAGAAGAAAGAAAAGGAGAAGGAAGAAAAGTAAGAAGAGGAAGAGGAGGAGAAGGAAGAATAAAAGGAAAAAGAAGAGGAGGAGGAGAAGAGGAGGCAATTATTCAGAAAATTATTTCTAAAACCTTGAAGATAAGCTGTTGTGTTATAACACTGATTTCTTGGCTATCCACATTAGGAGACTAGCCAACGTTAATCTAAGCACCTGAAAAAAGAGGAGTGGGCTGGTTGGTAATTATTTACCTGACTTTATCCCTGAACTTCACAATTGGCACTTTTGCACGAATCAGCTGAGGTCTCTCAATATAGCCAGCTGAAGAAGAAAAGATAATGTGAGTATCTGCCAATGTTTCCCATTCATAATGTTCCAATGCACAGTTTCAAAAGTAGTATCTTAATAAACTAAACCAACTTAAGAACAAGTATACTGTCCTTGAAAGTGAAGAATAAGGACACAAAGAGAGTTCTAGGAAGCCAGGGCTATAGTGAGACCCTGTAAGGGAAGGAAGAAAGGACGGAGAGTGGAGAGTGAATTCCAGGAAACATGGACTGCACAGTGAGAACCTGTCAAATGGGGTGGGGGTAGGGGCAAGGAATGGAAATCAAGAGAATGAAAGGGAGGAAAGAAAGAAGGACAGACAGACATCAAGTCCTTGTAAGAGTTGCCTATACTATTTAAAGGCCTTTAAGGGTTTATTTTTTGTTGTTGTTGTTTTGAAAAACACAATCTAGTACATAGTAGTATCTATAAAGACATTCATTGGAACATCTGAATGCAAAAATAGCTAAAAGTAAGGAAATTGCTAAATTCTGGTATGACAAATAATAAGAAATGGTAACAACAGAAATTAGTTGTGGCCGGGCAGTGGTGGCGCATGCCTTTAATACCAGCACTTGGGAGGCAGAGGTAGGCGGATTTCTGAGTTCTAGGCCAGCCTGGTCTACAGAGTGAGTTCCAGGACAGCCAGGGCTATACAGAGAAACCCTGTCTCGAAAAACCAAAAAAAAAAAAAATTAGTTGTAATGCTCAAATGTTTGCAAATTGGTGAGCTAAGAATAGATTCAATTATGTATGATATCAAAGAGGATAAAATACATAAACACATTTTTAATTTTACCAAAGGTATAAAGAATATTTTGTAGAAAATAATACATGTAAATTGCAGAAAATTAGGAATTGCAGGTTAAGAGCACGTACCGCTCTTCCAGAGGACCAGAGTTCAGATGCTAGCACCCACATCTGAGAGCTAACAACAGTCTGCAACTCCAGCTCCAGAAAATCCAATGACCTATTCTGTGCTCCATGGCACCTGCACTTTTGTGCACATACTCAAACACAGACAGATAATTAGAAAGAGAAATACTTTTATGAAAAAAAATTGCAAATATTTATCACAGGAGCAATGTCCTAAATTTTTAACTATAAAAAAGAACAAAACCAGATCTTAAAAAAAAATTAAAAAACCTAAAAATTTTGCTGCTATGTTTTTGGTACGGAGGGTAGTATCATGTTTTCCTTCATGTACGTATGTAAGTACACATGCATGAGAGTCCATGTGTGTGGAGCCCAGGGGTCAAAATCCAGTATGCTCTTCTATATTTCTCCAACATTTTTTTAAGAGTAAAAATAAATGTCAGTGAATCTTATGCCCAATAACTGGACAGAATGGATGGTCATTGCCAAGATCCTCCTGTCTCTGTGCCACTCCTGACTCCTAATGCTGGAGTTACAGACATAAGCTAACACACTCGGCATGTTGTACATGAGTGCTAGAGATCTGAACTCAGGCCTTCATGCTTACACAGTGGGCACTTTATCTATCAAGCTGTACCCCAGGCCCATGTTTATTAGGTTTTACCATGGTAGGAATGATTAAAAAATCCACTGACAGTATGCATTACTCCATTATAGGTGAAATAACATAACAACTCCAATAAATAACTGATTTTTCTTCCTACAGCAAATCTAACCTATTCAAGGATAGTGACTTGTTACTTGACTTTATATTTCCCAATTCAAAGCCTTGTACATAAATATCTGTTAAAAAAAATAGACAAAAATCTGTCCAGCATCACAACATGCTTTAACATTCGATGGAAGTTCAAAGAGTATATGATGGATTGGTATAGGTTAAAATTTAGTGAGTTCACTAAAGAATAAATCTTACAAGTAAATGTCCAAGCCAACAATTTTCCTTTTTTGGGGAAAAATATATTTGAGCCTCATGTTTAGAGCTCACATTTGTAATATAAGTAAAGACGTACTACTGCAAAACAGAAGTTCTTCCCTTACAAAGACAATTGTAAGACTCTCAAGGCACACAAGTGGCCAGGCTGAGGACCTTTAACCAACAGTTTCCAACCCCTAGAATACTCTAAAGGCCATGATGGCTGGACCCAGTTCCTTGAGACAGCCACCCTCCTATGTTTCTCCCAATAAGTCTTCTGTGTGAGGACTGTTGTGCATCGTGACTCTGTGGTACTCCTTGGTTACCAACTGCTAGGATACCTTTCCCCTCAGAGCTGCAACACTCACACCTATAAGACTATTTCTATTTCTTTTGTTGGTTTTTAGCTACTCACATATTTTCATTACGGCTAGCTGTTCATTATGCCTATTTTCCAAAGCATCTAAAACCTTTTGAGAAAAAGAAGGGAAGCTTATACTTCTTCAAATCTCAAGATGCCTTCAATAGAATATTTTCCAAGTAAATTCAATAATGATTTGCTGAATCACACTTTTTAAATAAAAGCTACAAGCCAGAAGTTAAAAGAAGACAAAAGACAGGTGATACACACCTATCACTCCAGAACTCAGGAGGCTGAGGCAGGAGGAACACAAGTTCAAGAATACCCTAGGCGAGATAGAGATAGAGATAGAGATAGAGAGAGAGAGAGAGAGAGGGGGGGGGGGGGCGAGGGGGATGGATAGATAGATCGATCATGACCCTATCTTAAAAAGAAAAAAAAGTTTAAAAGAATTTAGTTGGAAGAAAATAATCCACATTATATCTATTCTCATCAGAAAATAAACAATTCTTACCAGAAAAATTAAGTGACCAACATTTAAATAAGTTATATCAGAAGGCGTATGAGACTTACAAAGTCTAGTACAGAAGTGCTTATGGACTAAGGTGAGTATATGTCGTGCTTCAGTCTTCTGATTTACCTGGAAAAAACACTGAAAAGTTAAAGTGTTTTTTCATTATTTTTCTTAGCTTGGAGTTTGATATTTTTTCTTAACACAACAGCAAAACACAAACAGCAAAGCAAATATTTTTCTTTCAAGTTACTTTTCAGAATATGCACTACAAAAGTCAACCCTCCATGCTATCTTTCATATCCATATTCCATATCTCAGCAACTACAAGAGGCTGTGTTGGGTAAGTTTACTGAATACCTATTGTGACAGTACTAAGATATTTTCAAAAACCAGTTAACAGGAAATTCAAATAAATGTAATTCTAAATAGCACAACTGGTTCTTAATAAAAATAAAAGCAAAAATAAAGTCAGTATCTTACAAAAATTGTTAAACTTAATAAACCACAATAGTCTTAAATTTCACTGAAGCCTTATCTCGCCCCCCCAAAAAACCCTCAAAAGCCTACAGCATTTTCAAGGGGGGGGGGGCAGGAGATAAAGATTTAAAAAGGGAATCACTAAGATCCAATATATCAAGAAGATAAATACTACTACATGCTTTATAGCATCCTGGTAAACATTCAACCCAGTGACATTTCATATTTAAGAGGTGTCATTTGAAAAACCACACAGAGAAGCTAGCTCAAAACCAATTACTGCTAGAGCTGTTCTTATGCACACCATGCTAGTGGTGTCTTACATGTGTGGGGCAGGGGAAGAGGTCTTTCTGGAACTAGAGTAAACAGAGAATCCAGTTAACTGACATAGATCAAGGACTACCCCTTTACTGGTGTATCATAAGAAATGACTTGCAATCACATCTCATCACTTACTGGTTCTTCTTTAACAACTAAGCACAAATCGCCATCACTGCTTCGGGCACCAAATCCATTTAAAGATGATCCAACCAAAAAAAGTCTGCTTTCTAGAGAAGCAGAAGAAAACTGTAAGAAATTCTGCAGGTGTAAACAGGACATACAGACAGCAAAGGCATGCAGAGAAGGAAGACATACGTGGGAAGAGCAGCTGGATCTCTCTCTGCAGCTGTGCTCTACAGAGTTCTTTCTTCTTCAAGTCACTTGCTTGCTGCTGACAAGTTTCAAACAACTCTAGTATCTGCTGACTCAACTTGAATACACCACAAAAGAAAACAAAACCAAAATACTTGTTCAGAAACTTATAACTACTATACTAAGCAGTATAAATGAATACTGACAGTATTTTAAAAATAAATACATATTATCTTCTTAACACTTTCTGACTCAAAGCTACTGTTACTCAAGTACAAAGAATGGCCTGGAAAACTATACATAAATTTTATAAAATAAAATACTATGTAAGTGACAGAAGAGTAGTCAGATAATTCATAATAAGTATAATTGTGGCTCGTCAAACTAAAACCCTTTCATCACTGTCTGCTTTTATGTGGACCATGAAAAAAGGATAAAATTGTATGCTTTTAAGAGTCAGGAAACCAAGTAAATAAGAATATGAAAAAGTAAGAATATGCAACAGGAAGCATATACACATGACATATTCTAAAATATTCACTAAATGTCCCTTTCGAGAAGTTTGCTCAACCTCTAATAGTCACACTGATGAATACTACTACATGTAACAGATTTTAGGAAGTCCCCTGTCTTTTATATTCACACAAACCACCCTCTATTTTTTATAGCTTTCTTGGAACCCTGCTATCTTGAGATGAAGTTGGCCTCTGCTGATCTTCCTTTGTTTAGGTACCTACATAGTTAACATTGTCCCTTCACCCTAACTCTCACTGTCACATAGGATGACAGGATGATAAGTGATAACCTTCTAATGTAGTGAGGTACATTTATCACAACATATTCTCACATTTTTTACTATATTTTTCACTGGTGTACTCTCATAGCTATGTATTCTAGTACTGATACTTTAAATTCTAATATACTGCTTCATCTTTAATTTCCTGTTCAACATGATTTCTTATCACCCTCACCTCTAACATATCTTCTCTAGACCTAGTCAGGAGTCCCTTGAGACCTCCCTTTTCTTTCAAACTATCAGCACCTAAGTGGTCCCTATACAGCCACTATCCCAGAATGTATCTCCTGAACTCCTCTGTTATATTACCCACTAGCAAGATTATCACTCATGCTCTAATGCCTGTGCTGGAAAATCCTTACCCGAAGGCAATACAACACTACCTTCTCTCTAAAATTAAATCTAACATATACAGCTAGACAAAACTGAAAAGCTTTTTAGAAAGCAGAGTCTTTCAAATGCATGGTGTAGTAAGAGTTAGCCTAGCTTAGCATCCTTAGCCTTTATTCTTATGTCTCTGGTTAATACTGTTCCCATTTTTCACTACTTCATTCCAAAACGTTTGCTGCCTTCTTCAAGGCCCCTAAACTTACTTTCTCTTGCAGATAATCTCACATTAAAATTTTCTAAGAAAAGCCAAGCGTAGTTGTGCACATCTGCAAATCCCAGCACTCAGAAGATGAAGGAAGGAGGATCAGGAGTTCAAGGCCATCCTTTGCTTCATAGGGAATTCCAGAACAGCCTAGGCTACATGAGACCCTGTCTCAAAGAAAAAAGGGAAAAACCTAAGAAAATTAAAAATACCAGATTCAATTCTTCATCTTGCTAAGACTTACAAATTAATATTCCTGAAAGAAAATCACCTATTTCCTCCTTGCTATGTTCAAATCTATTCCATCTACCAATACTTTATATCCAAGCCAGTTGTTCACCTCAGCTTCATCAATTCTTAATCTCTTTTTTATTTTCAGCCTCTCCTTCTTAAGCCTCCCCATAGTCTACATATAATCATCCAAAAGTCTCATTCATCACTTAAGATGTTATTTTTTATATCATATTCAGAATATTTAAGAAGATTCAAGAGCTGTTGACAACTTGACCATGAAACTGCCATGATTTGTTTAAAAAACATCTGTGAATACCTGCCTCACAAAAAGAGACAGAACAACTAGGAGAATAAAATAGATTAAGCCAAATCCAAACACTGGAAACAAATGCAACATAAATGACTGAGTATCCTTCATGAATCCCTAATCTGACCAGTAAAGGTCAAACTCTAACACCAGAATGGTACAGTATCATAACAGTGAGAAGAAAGGAAAACAGCATTAGAACAGCCCTTGATCAGATACTCAGAAATAAATGGTCTCTAGCTACTGCCTTTTGCTTCTTTCCTCAAAACTGAAGGTTCACTGTTGATATAAAATAGAATTGATGTAGTACACAATTCTAGTAGGAATCTTCACAAGTTATAATTTAAAATCAAATCAAGAAGTCCTTTGAAAGCTCAAGGACTTTAAAGGAAAGTCCCTTGTATAACAATCAAAAATTGTCAGGAACTAAAATCTAAACAGAGCAAAGCCATGAGAAACAGAGGAAAGTTCTAGAATGATTCTGACTACTGAGGACATTTGATAATGTTTAGAAACTATTTTGGTTACCGTAACAGGTAGAGTTATGTAACTGGCATCAAAAGACAAGAGATACAACTAATTATCCTACAAGACACAGGTTAACTGTCCCCTGGGAATATCTGGTCTCCAGCATCAATGATGGAAAAGTCAAAGTTCCTGTTCTAGACAAAGTAGGGAAGAAGTAAACAGAGAAAGAGATCTAGAGCCGAGGCTAGCCTGCCCAACTTTCTCCATCTAAAAGCACAGAGAAAGTAGCCATCTTAATCAAACACAACACACAGAGAGAGAAGGAGGGAGGGGGAGAGAGGGAGAGAGGGGAAAAAAGGAGGGAGGGAAGGAAGGAGGAAGGAGGGAGAAAGGGAGGGAAGGAGGGAGGGAAAGAAGAGAGGAGAGGAGAGGAAGAGGAAGGGGAAGAGGAAGAGGAAGAGGAGAGGAATAGGAATAAAATTTTTAAAATTTTTTTTAAAAAAAGGGTTTGAGAATACCTGAAAAAGATGTGAAATAATTTCCATAAAGTTTTTCTAAGAAAAGAATGAGCAGAGAAACATTGCTGAGATAAAGCACATTTCCATGGAGACATGAGGACATTTTAACATATTTTTAAAGGCATTTTCTCATTTTAATTTGCTGGAAAGACAACAATTTAAATTATACATATGGACACTAAAAAACTCTTAGGAAAAATTTAGTATAGCAGCAAAGTGCATGAAACTATTGACAAATCTATTTTTCAAAAGTTTTGCAGTATGTATAGACTGGAATTCACAAATCCTGACGTGAAAGACATCCAAATATGTGAGAGGTAAGCCTGGTATACTCAACCTCTGTACTCCAGCACTTCAGAGCTGGAGAAGTGATAGGAGTTTGAGGTCAGTATGATATATAGAGTGATGCCCTATCTCAAAACAAAAATAAAGATATACCATAGTAACAGATCACAAAACTATTGGTAAATATACCAATTCTCTTGAAATGGATATGTACAGTCAATATAATAATTTTTTAAAAAGCAGGTTTCTTTCTAATAGTTAGAAAATGTGTGTTTTATTTGGAAAAGTGAAAGATCAAGAATAGAAAGAAGAGAAAAAAGAAACTAAAGAAATACAGCTGCACTGTCAAGAAAAAAATCCGAAATATACATATATTCATGACTAATACATGACAACCAGAAGTTGACCCAAAACTAAAAAGAGGAAGAAGTATTGACTAAATTAAGATTAGTCTATGATTAGTCATAGGATATGATCAGTTGGTATATTATACTAATATAATATTGGAATGGTTAAAGCTGAAAGATTTACTAACAGTATTGATTACATTTTATGTACACGGTTTGCTATTCGCTATAACAAGAAAATACAGGCACCTAAGTTTGTAATAAATTCAGTAAAAATGGTAAAAGTTTTAATGTCATGTAAAGATTAGATTTTATTCATCTAGAAGAAAGGTTGATAAACTAGGACCTGCAGGCCAAATACAGCTTCCAGTCTGTAATATACAAACAAGTTAACATTTTCACATTTTATTAAGTGGAGGGAAAAAAAGTCTATAACCCAAATAGCTTGAATGCCTTGAATACTTGTTATCTGGTCTTTTTTTTTTTAAAAAAAAAAGCTTGCTAAAAGTAGAAGCAAGTGACCCCAGACATCACAGTAGGTATAGAGTATCTGCTGCGTAACACACAGAAGAAACTACAACGCTGAAATGAAACTTACTGTGGATAAACGGGAGCCAGAATGGTGCTTCTCTGTAATCGCAGCACTCAGGAAGCCAAGGCTGGAGGGCTGTGGATCTGAGGCCACCCTGGGCCACAAAGCAAAGCCCCATCCATCTGTAATCCTTATACACTATCTCACATATCATTTTTCCTTACCATCTGTTACAACTTAATGCTGCAGTATCTCTTATCCAGATACATTAACAACCTAAGATGACTGTCCACCAAGGCCACCTCATTCTAAACAAAACAACTGCATTCTGCAAAAAAGAATCCTCCCAAAAATACAAACTCGTTGTGTTATTTCATCTTTTCAAAAACTTTCCTGTCTCAAAAAACCAAAAAAAAAAAAAAAAAAACCCTTTCATTGCCATTTGACTATGTATTCAAGGGCCCAATTCACTGTCTAATTAACTCACATTAAATACTGTGTTCACTATACACTTTACAGGAGTAACATGTAACTGGTGATCACATTGCTAGCAGCAGTAGTCACTCAGTAAAATTTTTAGTAATTACTGTCGCAGATCATGTGCTATTACAGCCATATCTCAATGGGATCTTCCTATTCTTGACTTTAAGCACATTAAGCTCCTCCTCTCTGCATTTCTAAAGACACAGGTCAAACCTTGGTTTAACACTTAATAGATATGACTTTGAGCAAACTATTTAACTTTCTGAACTTAATAAAATTTAGGACCATAGCCACATGCCACTAGGATGTTGAAAGAATAAATATAACATGAGTAAATATTGAAAGAGCAGTGACATTGGTTAACAGCAGTTTTCTTGAAAAGTGAGCATTTAAGCTAGGCATGGTAGCACACACACACACCTGTAATCTGTGTTTTCAGAAAGTGGGACCAAGAAGATCCTGAGTTCAAAGCCAGCTGAGCTACACAGTAGATCCTAGCTCCAATCTAGTCACCTATAAAAACAAAGAGAACTGCTTTCCTTCTTGTTCTCACAACACAGCAGTGATAAAGGTACCACTCAAGGAAATAGGTTCAACTACAAAATCTATCTTTACTTTTCTGAAGGAAATGACTTCATTTCAATGATAGTACATTTGTGAGAAATTTTTCTATATGACAAATATTTTCTTTATGCCAAAAAGATATAGAATCACATCATACCATATGATTTATTACCAACTAATATGAATTATACTTTATTAAATCTACAAAGATTCAATATATGCCTAGGCTGTATGTAAAAGTAAGTTCTCTGGTTTGCTCTACTAGCCTACTACAAACATAAATATATACAAAATGTATTCCAATATCTATACATAATAAACCCATTTTAAATGTCCTACTAGCATGCATACATTTAAAACCCATACATAGTAACTATATATATTCAGAAAATTCACTACATTTGCCTTTAACATAGCATGGTATCAGGAGTTAAACTCAGAAAGCAAAGCAAAGAAGGAATGGAGGAATGAGGAAACAGAGCACCACAATGTCCCATGGTGGTGTTTTCATTTTAATTTGCTTTCTCATCTTTCTCACTGATTTTGCCTACTTCACCATAAGGAAAATGTTGGCATAGAAGGGATAAAGTCTTTTTAGTAAATAATCCCGGGACAAATAAACCAACCATGGGAAAATACAGTTGGAGTCTACTTCCTACCATATATATAAATTAATTACGAACGGATCAAAGTCCTAAATACAAGGAATAAAAGTAAAAATTCTTAGAGCACATTCTAGCACTCAGGAGAAGGACAGCCTGGTCTATATATCAAATTTCAGGCTAGCTAGAGCTACATAATGAGACACTGTCGTATAGGTAGGTAGGTAGATGGGTGGGTGGGTGGGTGGGTGGGCGGACGGGACCGATGGAAAGATGATAGACTGATCTTATAACAAACAGGCACCAATTTTCCTGTACTGAAAGATGGTTTCTGAGATTCAACACTAATAGGATAGGCAACCAAAGAAAAACTAATGAACTGAACTACCAAAAAAAATGAAAATTTTTGTGTTTCAGAAGGCATCACAATAAATCTAAAAATACAATCACAGGAAGACAAAACATTTGCAAATCACCTACCTAAGTGCAACTACTTAGAATATATAAAAATAACTCTAACAATTCATCAATAAAACGACAACCTACTAAAATCTAGACAAAGAATCTGAATGGACACTTCTCCAAGGAACACACAAATGTCCACCAAGTAAAAAATAAGAGACTCAGTATTACCAGACATTAAGGAATTGAAACTGAAACCACTGTTATACCATAAGGCTCCAATAGAGGCAAGTTAAGGATAAACTTGACAGTAATTCAGTGTTTGCTTAGCATGTTGAAAGCCCTGGATTCCATCTCTAATAATACAAGGAATTGAGAGACAGACAGACAGAGAGGGATAGGGGGAGAGACAGGCATAAATAAATGTCACAGGGACATGAACAAAGTTGAACATCTGTATACATGTAGAATCCACTTTATACAACACCTAGGTAGTTCCTAAAAAGTTGAACATATTTTACCATATTACCCAACAATTTTACCTCCGTGTACATATCAAGAACAAAAACATATCCACTCAAAATTCTGAATACAAGACATCTACAGCACCATTATTAACAGCCAAAGTAAAAAATCTAAAAGTCATCACCTGAGGGATACATTAGCAAAATATAGTATATAGCTACACAATAAAATATTATACAGCTCAAAAATGCAGTTCCAACACTCAGTGAAGCTGAGGCATGAGGCTAGTGTGTTCAAGACCAGCCTAAACTACATGGCAAGTAGTCTCAAAAAGAAAAAAAAAAAAGAAAACAAATACACATGGATAAACCCTAAAACCATTATGTGAAATGAAAAAAACTAGGCACAAATGGCCATAGAGCACATGATTAAATTTACAGGAAGTGGGAAGGAAAGTGAACACTGCTGAGGTACAAGTTTTCATGGAGTAGTGAATATGGTTTGGAAATAGGTAACTACACAACTTTATGTATGAACTTAGTAAAACCTACTGATTTGTACATTTGAAAAGGGTGAATTTCAATCTAAGGCCAGCTTGAAGACACGGCAAGAGTCTGTAAAGGAAAGGAGTAAGGGAGACAGGGAAAGGAATTTTACCGTAGCACTCAGAGAACAAGAGGATGACAGACATTATGCACCTTTCCCAATTACCTACAAGAGCCTCACTTTCACTAAATATAGCTGACGAAAACAACATTCTTCTACTTGAGATATTAAATAACTCTTTGTTCCCAATGTTAATATCATTTTCCAAGGAGGTGCAAATGCTTCCATTTAACCAAAGTAACCTTTACTGATCTTTTTGATAAATCTTTCTTGATCACACCATTGAAATGTATACTTCTCCAGAAAATATCCAAAAAAACCAATGCTTTTTAACATTTGATTACAAGTGCCATATGGACGGCCATGCTTTCTAAGAGCACACTGCACTGGGTGCACTCGTACACACTCTTCATCTGAGCACTTAGACACACACACAGGCAGATCTTTGTGACTTCTAGCTAGACCAGTCTGGTCTACAAAGTAAATTCTAGGACCACCAGAGCTACAAAGAGACCTTGTCTGAAAAAACCCACCACCACCAATTCATTCATTCATTCATTTAAAAAATAACAGTTTGTAAAAGAATTCTCTAACAACTAAGAAATCAAATGTTTTAGGTTCTAATCCCAAATTTTGTAAGTTAGGAAAAATCTGATCCTGAAACGTATACTTAAAACAGAAAAAAAAAAAAAAATCAGTGACATTTAGAAAAAAATAAAAGTAGAAAATTAGGTATTCCTGATCCTTTTAATACATTCTTTATATGAAACTTCAAAAGGCAAAAGGAACAACTGTATTAAAATTACCTTATCTTTGGCCTCAGGCAGTGTGATTTCTCTAGGTTCTAACAGTGGAATTTCTCGGAGAGGTGGAACACATCTGACTATATCTGGTACATAGTGTGTGTGAAACAACGGTGGCATGGAATATCTTCGGTCACCTGATAAAGGCACTAGTGGGTTGATTATAGTTGGCTCTTGGTGGGGTGAATGGAAACGCTGCCGTTTACCATCAAGAGGGAAGGCTTTCTCATCGCTTATTCTCCTGAAAACAAGCAAATATACCTTAGTGACTAAAGTGACAACTTCCTGACAACAGAAGCATATAACAGGGAAACAGATTATAACAACATTGTGACTCTTTGGAAAAAGCAGCATTGTTAAACTCCCTAGTGGACTTTTACTATTTACTTTCAGCACAAGAAATGTCCAATGCCTGACAAAAATAAAGATAACTAATGATATGCATTTGAACTACCAAAATGAGTCACCATATTGAATACACTATAGAAAAATGGCTACTTATGCATTATACAATCACAAGAATTAAAGACAACTAACAAAAGGTTAAATTGAGTAATATATAGTGATATACACACACATATTTTTTTAAGGGCCTTTGAACAGACCTATGTTGTGGCTCATCGGTGGGTGGAGGGCGGGGAATGGACATTTTTATAAAGGCTATAACGGGTATAAGACAACAGGAAACACTTGAAAAAGCTGCATTTCAGATAATGTGTGTGAATATAAATGTCTTGGGCATGATTAAAGTATTCTGGTTACATAGGTTACATGTATTTTTATAAGGAAAAGGCTGATATGTTTTAGCACAAAGTAATGTCAACAATTTTCTTTCCTGTAATTCAGGGGAACTGTGAGAGTGGGAAGAGACAAAACAAACAACTGAGGTGTGCAATCAATGAATCTAGTAAAAGAGCACACAGAAGTCCATTATACCATCTTTACATATTTTACAAAGTTCGAAATTTAAAAAAAAAAAAAAAATTAAGTCAGAGCAGAAAGCCTGCCAAGCTTTTCCAGAAAGGAGGGAGGTAAGTGAGCCGACAAGGAAAATGATATTTACTAAGCTGTTCACATAAAATATCTGTGTCACAGAAAATGGTCTAATTCCTTTCTAACTCTAAAATCCTTTAGGCCAACACCATCTAAAGGTTTTATTATTACACTGCTCCTCTGGGATTCTTCCAACTCTTCTATCTTTGCAGACTCACAAAAATAACTGGAACTCCTGCTCATAAGTAAAAGTATACAGGGCTAGACACATAAATATTCATTTGTTATTTTTAATACTGAAAGTAATTACATCATACACACTGAGTATCTTCAAATTAAAATACAAATTTTAATTTTAAAAAATATCTCTAACTAATGGAACTTATCTTTACTCATGGCTACTAAGGCAATTTCAAAAAATACACAAATAAAACTAATGAAGTCAATATTCTTAGAATCAGTATATAACTTTTCCAATGACAATCCAGAAAATGTGTAATGTTAAAGCCTTGGTTCTAGAAGCAGAAAGCTAGATGTTAAATTCCAGCTATACCACCTATGTTTGCACCCTTCAGCTTCTGTATAAAGAAATGAATAGGCGACACTGTCCATGTAATTCTATACAACTGTTACATAGTTCTTAGAACTATAATATTTCTTCTAAAACACTGGAGAAATACTTACTTCCTTCCTCGAAATAAAGGGGATGTTGAGGTCTGTATTGGACTGACAGTTCCATATGTCAGGGGCTGTAAGGACACAGCTCTAGACAAGCTACCAAAAGCAAAGAACAATAGTAACATGAATATTTTTCCTTAAAACCAAAAATTCCACACAAACTAAATACTAGTCAAAAAACAAAACAAAACGAACCACAAAAACCTCAAGATTTAATACTATTTTCTTTATTTTCAAATACTGAACACAAAAACCTTTTATCATGAGAAAACAACTTGATGACATAGTTCAACATAACAGCATACTTACTCTACATTTTGAAAGTTGAATTGTGCATCTATAAGTTGCTGGTGTGAATAAAGAGTTGGTGAGAAAGCAAAGAAGCTGTTATGCTGTTGGTGGGTTGGAGTGAAGGGTGGACGACCCAAAATTGAGTTTGGGAACATGCTCTTGTTCACTAAAGGTAAACATGTATTCTTCTACCTATAATTTAAAAAGATAATACTATATTATTATAGTTTAAACATGCAGAACTCTTTGATAAGTATCATCTACTTAAAACAATCAGCTATCAAGTTAGTCATTTCATTTGCAAAGTTATTTCTGATAGTTTAAATAGGCTTTAAGTTCTACTATAGTTAACAAATCACTGATAGTTAATTTAAAATCTAAACTACATTTAAACACTTTTAATATTATGCAGGTTTCAAATTTCCTGATAAATATACTCTATTAAGTTTATCTTAATAACCGGGCAGTGGTGGCGCACACCTTTAATCCCAGCACTTGGGAGGCAGAGGCAGGCAGGTTTCTGAGTTCGAGGCCAGCCTAGTCTACAGAGTGAGTTCCCGGACAGCCAGGGCTATACAGAGAAACCCTGTCTCAAAAAACCAAAAAAAAAAAAAAAAAAGAAAAGTTTATCTTAATAGCAACAAATCTTTTATTGCCACTATCCTAACAACAAATCATTCAAGAAATTTAATTAAATTGCTCAGATTGTTACATTTATTCACAACCTAACTCATAAAAAGGTACAAGATATCATGGGATAAGCTGACAAGGATATGGTACTTATGTATCTGAAGAAATGAGGGATGTATGTCACCTACCAATTCATAAAATTCTAGGATTCTTCTCAATGTCTATACATAAAAGACACAATAAAATAGTGTTGTTCCACAGAAGAAGAAAAACTACAGAGGACAATCAGAGCACCTCACTAACCTAGTAAGATGCTCCTTTTTAAAATTTTTTCAACGACTAATCCAGCAAAACTGTAGTCTTCAAAGGGGTAGGTAAGGTAGCATACAAAAAAACAAATAAAGTAAAAAATAATACTCCCTGGCTACCTTCTTAAAGTAGGCAATTAGAAAACTCTCAACTGGGCTGGAGAGATGGCTCAGCAGTTAAGAGCCCTGACTGCTCTTCCAGAGGTCCTGAGTTCAATTCCCAGCAACCACATGGTAACTCATAACCATCTGTAATGAGATCTGATGCCCTCTTCTGGTGTGTCTGAAGACAGCAACAGTGTACTCACACAAAATAAATAAATAAATAAATAAATCTTTAAGAAAAAAAAAAGAAGTTGGGGATCAAAATGTCTCTGGACTTTCTAAAAGCAACAGTGGAAGCCACAAGACACAAATTCTCACTCACTCACTGTGGGATTACAAACTGGTCCACACATTCTGGAAATCAACGTGGAGAATCCTCAAAAAAGCTAAAAATAGCTGGATGTGGTGATGCACGCCAATAATTCCAGCACTCAGGAGGCAGAGGCAGGAAGACCTCTGAGTTCAAGGCCAGCCTGGTCTACAAAGAGAATTCCAGGAAAGCCAGAGCTACACAGAGAAAACCAGTCAATAAATAAATAAATAAATAAATGGGGGAAAAAAGAAAAAAGCTAAAAATAAATCTACCACATTTGTTGTATTTGCATATATTTGCTATGAATTTATATAATAATACAGCAAGTTTCATGTGTATGTATTATATGTGTAAAGGATGACTCGGACTCTAAAAACTACTAGATTTTCTTTTCTGGTAAGCAAATAAAATAATAAACTACAAAAGCTTTAATAAAAGGAAAATAATACCTAGACAGTTAGATGAATTAGAGAAAAACTAAGAGGACTTGAAAAATTCTAAGAGTTAGAAAGGGAGCGAGTTGGAAAAGAAACTAAAACTCACGCATATAAATTTTGTTCCTTGGTTTTTCAATTCTGTGGGATTAAAATTTCCTAGGTTGATAGATTTATCAATCCAAGGTTCATTATAGGTTATAGATAGGCAACTTATCACCATTATTAGATCTCATTCCAAATGCCTAACTCTACTTTGTACCAGAGACAAAGTACTTCCCATAGGAAATAAATCTGTGACATTCCTCCACCAAGTCTATACTTCCTGCTATAGAGGGGTTTTTTTGGTTGTTATTTTTTATCAGTAACTGCTGACCTGTACTCTGCTCAGAGGGAAGGGGTGGTTAAGATTTGGTTCCCTTTACTCTGCTTCCCTGAACTAACTTCTCACTCAGAAACAATCTTTTTCATGGGGTTTATGAAAAAATGTCATAAAGTAAGGTTAGCTATAATGAATTTTGCTTGACATCTCATTTTTTTGGAATACAGAAACTATGGACCTAAGTAAAAGAAGCATCTATACTTAGAAAAACTAGAACTGAGAAGTTCTATTTCAAGTCATGCACAGGGAGGCACACAACCTGAAATCCCAGTGCTTGGAAAGCTAAGGGAAGATTATCAGCAGTTTGAGACTAGCTGGGAAACCACAAGTTCACATCCAGCCTAGGCCTAAAGACTCTCAAAAAATAAAACAAGAAAGTTCTTCTATCTCACAGCTAGCAACAGTGGTACATTCTTGAAATTCCAGAACTCAGGAGGCTGAGACAGATGGATGTGAAGTGTAAGTACAGTCTGAGTTTCAAAGGAATGAAAACCTATCTCTAAAACCAAACAAGGGAACTGGAGTGTTCCAGGGTCAAGAGCACTAATGGCTCTTACAGAGGACCCAGGTACCAACTCAGTACCAACATGGTGACTCCAGTTCCAATAAACAATGCTGGGTTGTTGTTGTTGTTGTTTTTTTTTCTGGACCCAAACAAGTCCTCTATGTCTGAATTCAGACTTAAAGATACAGAAATGGTAATAATCTCTCACTTTTATTTCTGTCCCATTACATGATCAAATACAAACTAAATAGAAGTCAAAAGATGATATGGTCTCCAAAACTACTCTGCAACATTAAAACCAGATGATTCTCAGCTTAAAATTTTCAGTCGAAAATTCTAGGGTACATATCTAATTCAGTATATTCAAATGCAAAATAAGTATTAATTTCTATTTATTATTTTATTGAGAAAGGGTCTCACTGTATAGCCTTGCTGTCTTGGAACTCTATGTAGACCAGGTTGGCCTTGAACTCAGAGAGATCAGCCTGACTCTGAGAAACATTCATTCTTCTGGAATTCTAAAATACTGGTCAGGTTCTCTCAGGATTTAAATCAAACTTACCTGACAGTCAAAATAGAAGCATTTCTAAGAAATTTAATCAACAGCATTCTAGGCTTAACACCCCCACCCAACTCTCAATTCTCCCCTCATAGCCTGCAAGATCCTCTAGAGATAAGAAAGTAAATCAACACCCAGAAATTTCAAAACTGTTTTCTAATATGCTTCAATAATGATTGTAATGATATTGAAACAATGGTCTACTGCAAAAACACAAGGGAGCCAGGTGTGGTGGCACATACACCTTTGATTGCATCGCTTAAAAGACAGAGGTAAGCAGATCTCTGTGAGCTCAAGGCCTGCCTGGTCCAAAAAAAAAAAAAAAAAAAAGGTAAGTTCTAGGCTAGCCAAGGCTATATAGAGAGACTCTGAATAGCAAAAGAAAACACAAATGATGTTTATAAAATACAGTTTAATGAAATAAGATCAAGTGAAACTATCACTATACCAAAACTTCATAAAATTTTAACCATTTTCTTTATGGTCTTAATAAAGCTTCCCCCACTAGAGACTACCTGTAAATTATTTCACATTTTCTGTAGGATAAATTTTATAGTAACATCCAGAAATAGGCAAAAATGTGTACTGGTTTTAAAAACCATTGTACTACTTCTAGCCTTGAGAAAAGAACCTTAAAGACTGCTTTGTCTAATATGCTTAAATCAATGCAAGATTAAAACAGGTTTATGTGTAAATGAACAGACAGGAGACAAGACAGTAACAGAGTATTTCTATCGATAGCAGTATTTGGTCTCTTAATCTGCAACTGGAATTCTAGTCAAATTGATCTCTCCAGCAAGTTATAGACTACTCAAGTTTACATAACTGGCACTTCATCAAGATTCCTTAGAAAGTAGCAGTTACCTACTATAAACAAGAACTGCATGGCTAAATCAAGTTACATGTCCACTCTGACCAAGAGTCCTTGATCAGTTCTTTTCTCCACAACAGAAGGCAAACTCCTAAATCCTGCTCAGAACGCACTATCAAAACCACCTTCAGGCTCTGAATAGGGCATTCTTTTTATTAAAAATTAAATTCCATCCAAGAGTTAAGAGAAAAACCTAGCAACATGGCTCTCAAATGGACATTTCTCAAATGACTACGTTTGACTTGTCTTCTATCTCGATCACACACAATTGGGGCTATTCACACCAACCAATGTTTCTATTACAGGTTACTAATAAGTACAACTATTAATAGTGTTAATAGTTGTTAACACAACAAAGCCCTGTAGTACTAAACTATACACTATGACGGTAGTATATCTGTACACAAACCTACAGTCTAAGCTTACAAAACCCACACACTAAACATGTTAAGTTTCCAACTCTGTTGGACCTGCACGATTTGTTCCTCTTTTCTTTTACCAACCAACTAATTATTTTAAACAACGCTCAAAGGGGCCAAACAAGAAAAGGAACTTAAATCACAGCTACCAGGAAATATATACCCCTTATGTTCTTAACCAGATAAAAGATGGAGAACCGAACCCCAAATCTGACTAGAAGTGTATTCGACCATCAGCCAGTCCCAATCTGTGTTTTTACTGATATGACTCCATGCTGTTTAGCTGTCTTAAAGACAACTGCCTTTCACAAGAGTTAATTTAGACATTTACCTTAGGTCCCCACTGCCTTTTGGGGAGGGAGTATCAAGACAGTCTTACTCTTTCGGTCTAGGGAGTGAGGATAGGCTGGGAGGCGACATGAGAACTAGCGAGAAGACAGAATCAAAAAGAAGCCAGCGGCGCCCACAGTCTTCACAAAGTCCAGCGGCCTGGGAACGCCCCTAATCTGGGGAGCTCCTGGATAGCGCTAGGCTCTCCCGCGCAAAGCACAACGCCAGTTTCATAAGTTTCACGCGCCCGGCCAGGGACCAGGGCCTGCACACGTGCATCCCCACCGAAGCCCCTGAACTTACCGGCGTCCACGCCGAAGGGCCGAGCAGGGCCCTGCGGCACTGCCCGCCAACACGCTCCTAGGCCCGAGCTGCGGCCCGGGCAGGCAGAGGTAGGAGGAGCGAGGCACGGCGCGGCCCAGCTCGGGCGGACAACCTAGGACCGGCAGGGCGGCGGAGAGTCGGGAGCCTAAGGCCAGGCCCGCGCGCGCGTGGAAGGTTGGGGGTGGCGACAACAAAAAAGAAAGGGGGAAAAAGGGGGAGGGGGACGGAAGACTAAAAAGTCGCCGAAAAGGCGGCGTAGACAACTCTGTCAGAGATACCCGGAAGATCCGCGTGACCCGGAAAAGAATAGCAGCGCGAGCGAAAGGTCGGACTTCCGGCAACAGTCGCTGGAGAGCGCGTTGGCTGAACTGCGCAGGCGCACAGCTTCCCCACCTTGTTCAGCCTGGGAGTCCGCAGTCAGCTTCTGAAGCCATGGGTATTCTGCGGAGCAGTCGGCGGCTGTGCTTCATTGGTGCCGCTTCCTAAGCCACGTGCCGCAGCTCGGCTGTTGGCCATTTCCTGCAGGCCTGTTCTGTCCATGGAAGGCCTTCCAGAAGATATCCAAAACCAACCTCCCCATTGCTGGAAAGGTCAATATTAAATTTGTGGTGATTTTCTCCTCAAAAAAACCAGAATACCTATAATGCCCAAAACCACCCACACAGCTCCCCGCCCTAGCTCGCACTCACTTGTCCAACAAGTACTGTTGTTTCTCATTGAGAAAGCTTTAATATCTGGTGAAACTGTCTAAACTGCTGGATTTATTGAAGTAAATCTGAAACAATAGCCTTGTATTGTCCCCATAGGAAGTATAAAAATCTGACCACTCCCATTCCCGAAAGTAATGATTTGTCCCTTTTGTAGATTTGTTCACTGCTTTATGGTCTTCTTCTTGGTTCTTCTGGGTTTTTTTTTTCCTTGTTTTTAGCTATGAAATTTTTAATTTTTCTACTTTTTTAACTCATAAACTAAGGTTCATCTTCGTAATAATACTTAGTGTCCTTTGATAACTTACTGTATGAATAATAGCTTAGCTGAATCTCACTTATTTTGAGAAGAGTTTTCATTTCCCTTGACCTGCAAAATCTTTAAATTATATTTGAATCATTTAAATAAAATTAAACCAACCTAAATGTCAGTTGACAGATGAATGGATAGTGAAAAGGTGGTACATATACAAGCTGGAGTATTCATCTCTAAATAAAAACAAAAACGGCTGGAGAGATGGCTCAGCGGTTAAGAGCCTCTTCTTCCAGAGGTCCTGAGTTCAATTCCCAGCAAACATATGGTGGCTCACAACCATCTGTAATGGGATCTGATGCCCTCTTCTGGTGTGTCTGACAGCTGCAATGTACTCATATTCATAAAAGAAATCTTTAAAAAGATTCATAGAATAATGGATAGACTTAGAAAGTATAAGAGTGAGGCCACACAAACTCAGCTACATGTCTTCCCTCACACGAGGGCCCTAGCCTGTAAAGCCTATGATTTATGTCAACAGATGTTGATGGGGCTATTGGAAGTGTTACAGCTCTAAGGGAAAAGACTTCCCAACAGAAGTGTTACTGCTTTTCTTCTGCAAGGGGGGGGGACCTGGGGGGGTTGGTCCCTCCCCCCAAAGTAAGTGTTATAACTTTGAAGAGAAAGGTTTCTTGGCAGTAAGGATTCAAAGAATACCACAAATCATATCACACAACAAACCTCATACAAGACACTAAGAGTAGAAAGCCCAGTAGCATGGCTGCCTCTGCTCAGGTAAGCAGCAGCAGAGAACTGGGCAGAAGACAGTTTATATAGGGTTTCCTGGAGGATGTGGGATGGAGCTTTCCAGAGTGGCCTAGGTTTGAAGGGATTTTGTGGTCTGATCATGGGACAAAGCTCAGGGATTGGTGTTTTTTGTTCTCTTTTGGGTTGCTTTGTTTTGTTTTCTGTAGGGTGGTGCCTGGCCACTCACACACCCCAGGGGCTTGAAACAGCCTTTACAGCCATTATGGAAGTCAGAGGAAGGGGGATGGGAGTGGGAGTTCTGGGGGGAAGATTGGCCCTGAAGCTCCTCAGGGACAAGATCTAGCCCTTGGAGCTCAGGGCCTGGGCCTGGCTCCAGGGGTCAGGACCAGCATCCAGAGTAGTCTATAGGTAAAGCCTAGCAGCTGGAGGTCTTCAGGAGCAAGGTTTACAAAGAGAGTCTCTGCAACCACGGGGAAAGTGGTTGAGTTGGTGTGAATAGCCAATAGGTATACTATAACATCTATTCAGTTTTGGTTTCTTGATTAGGGTCTTACTATGTAGGCCTGGCCATCATGGAGCCATTTTAATAGCTGACAAAATAGTCTTCAACAAAAATAATCAGAAGAAATTTGGAAGGAAACGACACAATCATTAAGAGAAAAATTTATTTTATTAGTCAGGGTTCTCTAGAAAAACAGCACTGATAGAATGACTCTGTGTGTGTGTGTGTGTGTGTGTGTGTGTATTCATATATGTGAATATGTATATACATATATGTGATTTATTAAAGTGGCTTACAGTCAGTGGCCCAATTATTCTAAGAATAGCTGTCTCCTGAAAGAAAAATCCAATAGTTGTTGAGTCCACCGTGTCTCAGGTGGTTTTCAGTATACAATGGAAGGAGACTTTAATGCCAGTGAAGAAATCAACTTGAAGCAAGAATAAGGAAAAGTAGGCATAGAGAGTAAGCTTCTTCTTCCATGTCATTTATATAGGCTGGCATTATAAGATAAAGCCCAGATATAAGGTGGGTCTTCTCACTTCAAATGATCCATTCAAGAAAAATCCCCCACAAATTTATTCAGCACCTTAGGTTTGGGTTCCAGATATTGTCAAGATATGTATTTCAGATATATTCAAGCTGACCATTCTGAATATCCATCCCATCTATGAAAAGAATATTCAAATCTAAACATTTATGCACCAAATACAAGAACTCCCAAGTTCATAAAAGAAATACTACTACAGCTAAGACCACATATTGACTCTCAGTGATAGTAGGTGACGTTAATACTCCATTCTCACCAGCAGACAGGTCAACCAGACCAGAACGAAACAGAGAAATGGGGAAGTTATATAGTATCATAAATCTAATGGATCTAGTTAATATTTAGAGACCATTTTCCCCAAACACAAAGGATATAGTTTCTTCTCAGCAGCTCATGGAACTTTCTCCAAAACTGACCAAAACAAGTATCAACAAATATAAGACATTCAGAATAGCACCCTACTTCCTGTCTGACCACCATGAAGTAAAACTGGATAATAACAACAACACAAAGTAACAGAAAGTATACAACCACATGGAACTGAACAATTTACTGTTGAATGAAAATTGGATCAAGAGCGACATCAAGAAAAAAAATTTTGGTTTTTAGAATTAAATGAAAATAACATCCCTAATCATGGGACAAAATGAACACAGTTATAGAAGATAATTCATCATTATGCTTACATCAAAATACTAAAGTTATCTCATATTAGTACTTTAACAACACATCTGAAAGATCTAGAACAACAAGAAGTAATACCTCAAGACACTGATGGCAAGAAATAATCAAACTCAATGAATTAGAAACAAGGAGGGAAAAAATTCAATGAATTAATGAATTGACAAGTATGTTCATAGAGAAAAATCAACATGATTGACAAACCCTTAGCCAAATTAACAAAAAGACAAAGAGAAGATCCAAATTAATAATACTAGAGATGAAAATGGAGACATCATATCAGACACCAAGATAATTCAGAGAACCATAAGAACATACTTTTAAAGTCTCTACTTCACAAAACCAAAAATCTAAAAGAGGTGGATAAATTTCTCAATATATACACAACCAACCAATCTTAAATCAAGATCAAGCAATTCAAACAAACCCATAATACTTAGTGAAATAGAAGCAATAATTAAAAGTCTCCTAACCAAAATAACCCAAGGCCAGATGGATTCAGTACAGAAATCTACCAGATGTTCCAGGAAGAATTAACACCAATACTCCTCAAATTATTCCCACAAGAGAGAAACTGAAGGAGCAGTTCCTAATTCTGTGAGACTACTATTACTCTGATACCAAAACTACACAAAGATCCAACAACAGAGAGAAAATTACACACCAATATCCCTTATGGACATAGATGAAAATATCCTCAGTAAGATACTTGCAAATTGAATCTGGGAATACATCAAAAAGATTATCCATTATGATCAAGTTGGCTTCATCCCAGAGATGCAGGGATGTTTTAACATGTATAAATCAATAAATGTAATCCACATATAAACAGGCTGAAAACCACATAATCATCTCATTAGATGCAAAAAGGCCTTTGACATAATCAAATATACCTTTGTGATAAAAAGTCCTGAAGAGATCAGGGAATACAAGAGACATATATCAATATAATAAAGGTGGTTTACAGCAAGCCCACAGCCAGTGTCTGCCTAAATGGAGAGACAGGAAAAGCATTTCCACTGAAATCAGGAACAAGACAAGGATGTCCACTCTCTCCATACCTACTCAGTGTAGTAACTGAAGTCTTAGCTAGAGCATTAAGGCAATGGAAACAGATCAAGGGTCTATGAATAGGAAAGGAAGAAGTCAAAGCACCTTTGTTTGCAGGTGTTACGAATGTTCAGGTCAAAGTCCATAAAAACTCCACCAGGAAACTTCTACAGCTAATAAACTCTCAGCAAAGAAGCAGGATACAGCATTAACTCATAAGAACTAGCAACCTTCATGTATACAAATGACAAACAGACTGAGAAAGAAATCAGGAGAAATGGTACCTTTCTCTGTAGCCCCCCAAAACATAAGTATTGGGATAACCCTAACCAAACAAATGAAAGGCTTGTGTAATAAAAACTATGAAACATTGAAGAAAGAAATTGTAGAAGATGCTGGAAGATGGAACTATCTCCCATGCTCAAGGTTGGGTAGCATGAGCATCATGAAAACTGTCTCCAAAAAAAAAAAATTAAAAAAAAAAAAAAAAGGGGGGGCTGGAGAGATGGCTCAGTGGTTAAGAGCACTGACTGCTCTTCCAGAGGTCCTGAGTTCAAATCCCAGCAACCACATGGCAGCTCACAACCATCTGTAATGAGATTTGATGCCCTCTTCTGGTGTGTCTGAAGACAGCTACAGTGTACTCATATAAATGAAATAAATAAATCTTAAAAAAAAAAGAAAACTGTCTCCATCTAAAGCAATCTACAGATAAATGCAATCCCTATCAAAATCCCAGCACAGTTCTTCATGGAAATTGACAAACCAATGTTTAACTTCATGTGGAAATACATAAACCCAGGATAGCTAAAACAATCTTCAATAATACAAGACCTGTTAGAGGTATCACTGTCCCAGATTTCAAGTTGAATTATAGAACTACAGTAATAAAAATAGCATGGTGTTGGCATAAAAACAGACACTTTGCTCAATGGAATCAAATTGATTTTTCTTTTGTTTTTACTCTTCTGTTTCTTTCTTAGCAGGAAGAGAGACAGGAGACAGAGAATGAAATAATAAACAGAGAATAATAAAGACGAGCAAAATGTTTGATGGATAATTCGCATTAAAGCCATATAAATGGCAAAAAAAATCCACTCATAAAAAGATACATTATTGCTGGGTGGTGGTGGCGGCGCACGCCTTTAATCCCAGCACTTGGGAGGCAGAGGCAGGCGGATTTCTGAGTTTGAGGCCAGCCTGGTCTACAGAGTGAGTTCCAGCACAGCCAGGGCTACATAGAGAAACCCTATCTCGAAAAAACAAACAAACAAACAAAAGATACATTATTAATAATTAGGAAAATACACTGAAAACTAAAAGGCACTAGCTGTGAAAGTGTAAGGACAGTAATCAGCTAGTCTGTTTAGGCAGCCTGCCTGCAATCCCAATGCTTAGGAAAAAGAAACAGAGGATCCCAGTGCTGGCTAGCTGCACTAGCCAGAATGGGTGAACCCACACAAGGGCATGTGCACACACAATGAACACACAACACATACATACATACATACATACATACATACATACATACATGCAAAACTATGTGTTTATTTCCTACCTAGTTAATGATAAAGTTTAAAAACATGCTAACCAGGCTTGTGGATACATTCAGTGGTAGAGCAGTTGCTTAGATGCACAAGAACTAACCATACCAAGATGTGTTAGTGAGAGTGTGGAGCACCTGAAACTCTCATGCAGTACTATTGGATACTTAAAATGGCATGACTGCCTTCTATAACATCTTGACAGTTTCTTTAAAAGATAAGTATACAGTTCAAGCATATTGGAACGTTTGTGCAATCCCAGCACTTGGAAGGCAGAGGCAGCAGGATCAGAGTTCAAGGACAGGATAGGCAATATGTCTAAATGATGAATCCAGGCCATTCTGCTCTATATGTCTTTTGAAAAATGAGTTAAGTATGTGTTTACATGGGTTCCTAGGTCATTGAAAAAAAAAGTGCACACTCACACCAAAACTTGTGCACAAATATTCCCAGCAACTGTATCTGTAATAGCCAAAAATTGAAAGGACTCAGTGTTTATTCTCAGGTAAGCGGTTTAAAGAAATCATAATTTATCCATTCAATAGGCTACTACTCAGAATAGAAACACAAGTGACTGTTGCTTGCAACAACATGGATCCAAAGTAATGACGATCACTGAAAGAAATGGGACAACTCCAAATGCATGCAAAGGAGCACTGATTATAAAAGCCTGTCAGAGGTAGCCTAGCAGAGGGAGTGGGGCAAAGACGGGCAGGGGAGGGGAGATTGAAAGGCATATGTGGAAGCTTCCTGAGACGTAGACTCATGATCATTACCTTGATTATTATAGATTTTATCTGTACCTGTGCGAAAGATTATATGCAACTCACCATGTCTCAAATACACCTAAAAAGTCTATTAAAGTTAGAAAGACGCTCTTGACCCGTGTTGCAATTGGACTAAGTCTCTGTGCATGATTTTGTAATATGCTGGACTACTCACTTAGAAGCATGGGTTCACTGAGTTATGAAGTTTTTTTTTTTTTCAGAGAGGATTAATTAGGAAAGACTATTCACCTCGAATTTGAGAAGCACACATGCCATTGGCTGAGAACCTATGCTGAATATAAAGAATACCCCAATCTCTTTCTATATGTCCTAGTGCATCGTAATGTGAGAAACCCTGGCCATACGTTACCACCATGAATTTCACCATGAGAAACAATGCCAATTCAAATTGTGAGCCAAAAGAAAGCCTTCTTCTAGAAGTCGCTCGCTGTCAGCAGGCTGTTCAGAGAGATGCTAATAATCATTAGCTTACAAATCTTCCTTAAAACAAAAGAAGAAAGGAGTCATAGTATACCTGAAGGGTTGTGGGATCCCTCTTTCACTCGCCCACTTCGGGAGGCAGGACGCAGAAAATTTGACCATGCTTACCCCATGATGCCCCAGGGTGGGTGTCAGGCTGTAAGGAAACCCAGGGACATCACTCTGGGGAAGCACAGTCTGAGGTGTGGGACAGCCGGAGCTGGTTCGGGGTCCCCACGCCTGCAACGAGGCCGGGCTGTCTGGTTCTCAGGCTCTCGGATACCTAGGTGCCACTGGATGCTGAAGAGCAGAGAACAGAGTGGGGCCCATGGGCTGGGTCTGGCCCGCGGGGGCTGGGGGTGAGGGGGTGGGGAGGAGGGGGGGTGGGGAGGAGTGGTGGGGTGGAGAGGGTAGGGGTGTGGGGAAAGTGGGGGGTAATCCTTGGCTCTAGCGGCTGCAGTCTTGAGCTTGGCTTGGCGGCGGCTGTGGCTGGAAGCGCAGAGAGGTCATCTAGGGAAGATTAGATGTCAGCTCTATAGGGTGAAGCCCTTCTCCAAGGCTCCCTACAGCGAATCTCAATGAAAAGAGGCAGGCCATGGTTTAAGGCATTTTCTTCTTCCTCCTCCTCCTCCTCCTCCTCCTCCTCCTCCTCCTCCTCTTCTTCTTCTTCTTCTTCTTCTGGTTTTTCGAGACAGGGTTTCTCTGTATAGCCCGGGCTGTCCTGGAACTCACTCTGTAGACCAGGCTGGCCTCGAACTCAGAAATCCGCCTGCCTCTGCCTCCCAAGTGCTGGGATTAAAGGCGTGTGCCACCACCGCCCGGTGGTTTTAAGGCATTTATTGTCATGGCGGAAAGTGGGCGAGTAAAACCATACCTCACTTCTCAGGGTGGGCCTGGAGGTTAAATACTGTTTACAGGGAGGAGAGTCTGAGAAAGGAAGCTTATTGGCTAAGCCTTCCAGGCCTTTAGGTACCTCATTAAAATGGAGATCTGTCCTGAGCCTTGGGGTGGGGGGGATCACGTCCTCTATAGGTGGAGGGGCTTGGGGTGTTGTCCTTATGTGACTGATGGCCACAAATCTATGGAGGGCTTCAGCTAGTGACAGAGGCCTGGTGCCCAGGAACAGGCAAAATGCCTACCGTCCCTTCAGGGTCACAGGGATTTCAAGCCTTAGCTCAACCAGGAGCAAGGCTGCCTTTCACAGTCCCACTTATACCATTGAAGAAACTAGAAAGAATTTATCACAGAACCAAGAGCTATTCCTTCCTTCCCTCCCTCCCTCCCTCCCCTCCCCTCCCTCCCTCCCTCCCTCCCTTCCTCCCTCCCTCTCTCTCTCTCTCTTTCTTTCAACAGAGTCTTTCTACATAGCCCCAGCTGTCTTAGAACTCACTATGTAGACCAGGCTGGCCTCAAATTCACCAAGATCTTCCTTCTCTGCCTCCTAAATGCTGGGATTGAAGGAGTGCACCACTATGCCTGGCTCAAGAGCTCTTTTGTGTGTGTGTGTGTGTGTGTGTGTGTGTGTGTATGAGTTATATTAGTTCAATCATAAATCTATCTTCAAAACTTCTCCATTTTTGATTGAACTTTGCTAATACATTAAAGGTAGAGATGCTTCAGAGAATATAACATAACTATATGGCCTATAATTTCATTTCAGTGAAAGACCAATTAGAATGAATCCACTAATTGTTAAACAATGACATGCCAGTAATCCTAGTACTAGCAGTCAGAGGGAGGCAAGAGAATCAACATTCAAAGCCTGCCTGGCCTACACAAGGAATTCAAAGCCAGTCTACAATACATACTGAGACTTTGTCTCAAAAAAGTAAAAGCCACCCAAGGGACAACAAATACAGACTTTAGGTTGTGGCTCAATGATACTTGCCAAACATGCTGTGGGTCATTGGGTCCAAATCCCAGTCCTGTGAAAAATAATAATCACAATAATAGTGACTATTAATATATCTTATACTTATTAGTGCCTCTCTTTCATCTTGAGGATGAATAAGATTGACCTGGTGACCTCCTTTATATAGCTTCTTGTTAAAGAGAGGGTGTAGGAGCATTTTAATATTTAAATGACAATAATTTTCATGATAATAACAGAGAAAATGGAAATATATTTTGCTATAAGAACATATAACTGGGACAACTAATCTGTTACAGAAGGCAAGGTGACCACAGCTCTGTGTTCCTAAAATCTCTTAAGTGCAGAGTACAGTTGACTGACAAGCAAAACTGCTGTGTCTTTGGATCTACCACCACATTGGTGGATGAGGCTGTGCTCCTGCTATAGAAACCAGCTAATGACTGAGCAGTGTTGTGTGACACTATTCCCGGGGAGATGTTAAAAAAATGTCTGCTCACCCTAGATAGGGATCCAGTGACCAACTGAAGTAAGGATGCCACCAAAGTCCAGCTTGGTGACCCAATGAGTTTTGTTGGGGTTACTTACAGAGGTATAGGTGAGAGGTTACTTCGAGGAACAGAAATGACTCAAAGACAGGTACATCACTAAAAACCCACCCCAGCACGGATGACAGCTCCCAAAATCTAGAAGCCTGGAGAACACTGTGCAATCTGCAGGCAGCCCATTCAACAGATTAGAGTATCCTTTCCAGGTACCTCAGTTGGCCAGAGTCTCCTTCAAGCTGCTTGGCAGGCTGTTTCTTCCAGGCAGTTCAGTTAGTCTCTTCCTTCCCAAGCGGGTTGGCTGGGATGTGAGAAAGTCTCTTAGCAGGTCTTACTACTTCTATAGTCAGAGGAGGAAGATGCCTAGTGAACCTGTTCACTTTCAGAGATTTCCAAGCTACATAGTTTTTTACTTCCTGAGCTTAGCAGATTCCCTGCAGGGTGGAATGTTCTAGAGCATCCTTTGTTTCACCTTCCTTTTAACATCCTCTGCCTTAACAAGCTTTCCTCCAAACTGGAAGTTTTTAATTTAGAAGAAATTGGTACACAACCGTATGGCAGAGCCACTGGTGTCCATTTCTGTACAATGCAGGACTCCTCTAATGGGTAAACCTGGCTAAGGAGTTTCCCACTAACCCCAGTCATCTTCTGTTCAATCTCCTTCCTTCTTCCTCTCCTTAATAGACATCACAGACTTGTGAGTGCACACACACACACACACACACACACACACACACGCATTTAAAACAAAATAACAAGTTTTTTAAAATATTTTTAAAATAAGTCCAAATCATTTTAATTTTCCTCTCCTTTTTTTCCTTTGGCATCAAGGAATATCTGCAAATCATGTGTTACTCCATATGGACAAACTAATATCATGGCTCTCAGCTTTCCTTACTTTGAAAGCTATAAAAACCAATGCAAAATAACGTTCTGAGCAATATTTACAATTAAAATACTATTCAAATAAATATAATGTATAAATTTTACAAATCGAAGATCAACTTGCTACTAAATGAGGATCTGTGATAATGCCTCAAGGGGAGATTCAAATATCTGAAGAGAATAACTGTAATTAAATGAGTTAATTAGACAAAAATATTTCACTGAACCACGTCATAGTTTAAATTTTGAGGGTTTTTTTTTTTAAGCCAAGAACTGGAATTATATAGGTATGTGGACTTTTTGTATTTTTGTACAAGTTAATAAAGCTAAGGCTATGTAAAAATATAATATTATAACAATATGTTGGAAGACCCTGCTATTAAGGGAGCAGTCCTCCATGTCTGAATAGCTCTCCTCAAAATGGAGGACTCTGTTTCTCAGCAGGGCTCCCCCTTCTTTCTGTATCTTACCTGGGCAGTGTCTCTAAGCACAGATATCTGACCTTATCTGGAGGATGACCCAGCACAGAGCTTCCTGCAAATGCTGCATAATTCAGTACGTAAGTCCCGCTTGATCCTTCCACTGGATGATACTTAGGTACTGTGTTATGACCAATTATCCCTTCTTGCCCATAACCCCCCACACCCTTCTATATCCTACCTCTGGAGCAATAGCATAGAGCTGTCTCACTGAAGCTCTCTCACCAGAAACCACTCCGTCACACTCAGAGCCACTGTCCCCACTTCTGCTCCCTCAGCCCCTGTGGGTGGGTGGCTAATGACCCCTGAAGAAAGGGAGACACACAAAAATGCTTTATTTCACGTCTTTATTCTTGAATTATTCTTGCTATACATATAAAACAATAGCACATAAAGATAATATAGGGGCTGGAGAGATGGCTCAGTGGTTAAGAGCACTGACTGCTCTTCCAGAGGTCCTGAGTTCAATTCCCAGCAACCACATGGTGGCTCACAACCATCTGTAATGGGATCTGATGCCCTCTTCTGGTGTGTCAAGACAGCTACAATGTACTCATATACATAAAATAAATACATCTTTTTTAAAAAGATAATAAAGATATGTAATCACTAATGGATAAATTTATAATACAACCTGCTAAGTTCATTTAGTGTTGCTTACCTCTTATTCTTTAATTATATGTGTATATATATGAAATATAAATATATATAAAATAATAATAATATATAAGGACAATATAGGTTATGTGCACACTAATGGATACTACCTCCTAAGTTTATTTAGTGTTGTGTACTTGGATATATTTTTAGAGCTGATTGCTTGGGATTACATGGCCTCTCAGGAGCATACTGTCTGGATAAAAGTGACTCCCTTCTCAGCAACCATTAACTGCCTGTAGCTCTTCACCTAGAGGTCCTTGAGAGATATCCCCCACCCATATCGGCATGTCAATTGGTAGTGTTTTTTTTTTTTTTAGATAAAAAGATTTCTTTACAATATTTATGGGTCTACATTAACCTTCTCTCATACCTCTTTGCTACCTGGTTAGGTTTTCTTTCATTCATTCATTCATTCATTCACCTATTCAGCTGACAAACAAATATTTAATATCTTCTGTTTACCAGATTCAGGTCCAGACAAGTTATAAATAAACAAGAGTTGAAAACTTTTCCTGAAGGACAAGAGTTTAATTCAAAGAAGCCTCTTTTCAAAAGAAAACACAAAAGGGGGAAATCCATCGTACAGGACGATAATTCCTATGAGTATCAGAATTTAATGCTTTGTTTCTAGATTTTTCTATTTGTATTTTTCCTTGCTTTATATCATAGTCTTTTCTTACAATTTCTTCTTTAAAAAGTTCCACTCAGAGCATTTTTCAGGGTGGTGCTAACCAGATGGCTTTTTCTAATCTTCTACAGGGGGAAAAATGCAAAGCAGGACTTTAAGCTAGCACTGCCACCTACAAGTGAGTACTTTGAAAGGAAAAAAGATTGAAACACCAGTCATCTGGGTATTTGTCCAAGCTGCCAGAAAACTAAGAATAGCCCTCTAGAGCAGGGCTTCTGATTTATAGAAAATAGAAATGTGTTTAAAATAAAATAAGAAAAGAAAAAGAACTTCAAAGCCTTGGCACTATTTGAAAACATAAAGTCTGTTTGCCTATGTATTTTATCTTAGTTTCAGCTTGTCACTCTACTCACTGCCCGGGTCCTTGGGCAAGTTACCTTTCTTTCTGGTGTGTGTGTGTGTGTGTGTGTGTGTGTGTGTGTGCACGTGTGTGGGGAAGAGAGGAAGCATGCATGTACCACAGCATGTGTGTTGGAATCATGGGACAACCTAGGGTGTCAGCCTGCATCAGCCACCTTGTTTGAGACACTCTTGCTGAGTGTTGTACATGCTGCACTACATGCTTGCAAACTTCCAGGGATTCTCCTGTCTCTACCTCTTGTCTCCCAGTAGGGGAAAAATTAAGATTCCCCTACTTGAATAGAGATACTAGACTTGCCTCTTTGCTAGTTTGAGTAAATTATTGTGCTGTTGAAAACTTAGTAAGGCTAAACATTATTGCTTAGTGTTTTTAGTGCCATTAAAACTTGCATGAATACGCTATTATCAAATATTTAATAAAGTGTATTAAGAATAGTTGGATCAAAATCTAACCACTCAACTGCCTGTCTACTTCATATTTTTTGGAGTTTGACCATGATTAATCTTAACCATTTGTGATCCTTTGTATCTGCTTTGTCCAGGGACTGGCACTATTAGGCAGTGTGGCTTTGTCAGACTAGGTATGTCACTGTGGGTATGGGCTTTAAGACCTCCCCACGCCCATTGTAGCTGCCTGGAAGTCAATCTTCTTCTAGTGGTCTGCAGATGAAGATGTAGAACTCTCAAATCCTCCTGCACCATGGCTGCCTTACTTCCACCTTGATGCTAATGGCCTGAACCTCTGAATCTGTAAGCCAATCCCAATTAAATGTCCTTATAACAGTTGGCTTGGTCACAGTGTCTGTTCACAGAAATAAAACTCTAACTAAAACACCATTATTTTACCATCTACCACTGACATCCACCAAAAGCCAAACCAGGATTAATGTAAACTGCTCATATGCACAGGGCCAGTGAGTGAGATATATCCCTGGCTCACTCTGAAATGTTCACCTGAATGGCTTGATTACTACCGTAGCAGATGGATCCTAAGCGGGATTTCAGCATTAACATTGATACGGTAGATATAGAAGACATGTCCGCCAAGCTGAACTTGTAAATTTTAGCTTTTTCAATTACACAATCCATGGGGTGGCTCTGAATTCTGAAAACAAAACAGAAATAAGGCTCTTGCCTAGGTCACATGACAGACTTCAGAGCTCAATCTTGTTTCAGATACACATAGAAATGCAGTCGAGGGCATTTCCACCCAAGGTCACCCAGGAAACCACTCGCAGGGGAAGGTGGGTGTCTGTAACTGGGGGAAGGCGGAGAAGAATGGGGCAGTGTGTGACTGAGATGGTTCCAGGCTGATGAATGACTGATGTGCTTACCAATCTGTCCAAACACCATAGCACACTTTGCATCTGAGAAGCAGTTTGTTTTAAAACCATTGATGAAAAGCATGGACCATGCAGACAAATAATGAAGAGAGGCTTGCAAAGTTGCAGTCAGAGAAGTTTTTGGTTGGTTGGCTGGCTGACTGGTTTTCTGGCTGGCTGGCTGGCTGGCTGGCTGGCTGGCTGGCTGGCTGGCTGGCTGGCTGGTTGGTTGGTTGGCTGGTTGTTTGGCTGGCTGGTTGGCTACTTGGTTGGTTAGTTGGTTGGCTTGTTGGTTGGTTGTCTGGCTGCTTGGTTGGTTGGATGGTTGGCTGGCTGGCTGGCTGGTTGTTTGGTTAGTTGGCTGGCTGGCTGGCTGGCTGGCTGGCTGGCTGGCTGGTTGGTTGGTTGGTTGGCTTGTTGGTTGGTTGTCTGGCTGGTTGTCTGGCTGGCTAGCTGGCTGGCTGGCTGGCTGGCTGGCTGGTTGGCTGGCTGGCTGGTTGGTTGGCTGGCTGGCTGGTTTTCTGGCTGACTGGCTTGCTGGTTTTCTGGCTGGCTGGCTGGCTGGCTGGTTTTCTGGCTGGCTGGCTGGCTGGCTGGCTGGCTGGTTGGTTGGCTGGCTGGCTGGCTGGCTGGCTGGCTGGCTGGCTGGCTGGCTGGCTGGTTGGCTGGCTGGTTGGTTGGCTGGTTGGTTGGTTGGTTGGTTTTCTGTCTGTCTGTCTGTCTGTCTGTCTGTCTGTCTGTCTGTCTGTCTGTCTGTCTGTTTGTCTATCTGTCTATCTGTCTTGCTGGCTGGTTGGTTAGTTGGTTGGCTGGTTGGTTGGTTGGTTGGTTGGTTGGTTGGTTGGTTGGTTGGTTGATTGGTTGGTTGGTTGGTTGGTTATCTGGCTTGTTGTTTGGCTGGTTGGTTGATTGGTTGGCTGGTTGGTTGGTTGGTTTGCTGGTTGGTTGGCAGGTTGGTTGGCTGGTTGGTTGGTTGACTGGCTGGCTGGCTGCCTGGTTGAATGGTTGGTTGGTTGGTTGGTTGGCTGGATAGATGGATGGATGGATAGATGGATGGATGGATGGATGGATGGATGGATGGATGG